>NW_010286514.1:6375-27518 GCF_000700745.2 Antrostomus carolinensis
ACTCCTCCAAGTGCAGAAGCAAGTGCAGACCTTTCCAGGTCATTGAGGTGGGAGAGAAGGCACTGGGTGGTTGGTAAACTTAGTTTTCAAGTATGAAAGACATCCTTGCTTTATGCTAATCTACAAATTGAGGCTTAAAATATCCACTGATCCTTTCAGAGTGGAGCAGATAACAGTGTCAGATATTGACTTGAGAAGTAATTTTTAAAAGAGACAGCAAAAATGACACATAGTGAGAAAGGGTGAAATGGTATTTTGATTTTCTCCAAGGTTTTTTTTCCCCTCCATTTTATGACACATTAGATTGTATGACAGTGTGTGCAAATAATGGCACTGACAATCAGACAAGCCTGCTTATCTTTTCTGGCATAGTTCTACCTGGCATTACCTTCTTGCAAGCCTTTAAATCAGGTTAAATTGCAAAATCTGGGAAAGGAAAGTAGTCAAGTTATATTGCAGCACAGCAGCTGGAGTCCTTATGTGAACCAAATCATGCAATTTACTAAATGCTCCTGGCTCCTTTGGGTGGCAAGAACACAAGTAATATTAAAAATTTCTTTACAGAGCAGCTGATTCAGCAGAATCACACAAGGGAGAGATGCCTTCTCCAGCAGGTGAGGCTGTTGGGTGAAGACTGGAAACTGTCTGGAAGGTCTGCTTTAGCTCCCCACAGGATGGTAGTCTGTGTTGGGGTTAGTTGAGTGATGCACAGTCAGTTGGATGGCTGGCTGAGGCTGGCTCCATAGTGGGACTTGGGTGCTCAAGTCCAAAAGCAGCCCAGTTATCTGCATCTCCTCAGCCTCTGCCTTGGTGCTGTGGCAGGGATGCCCAAGAGCAAGGGGCTGTGGTACCAAGATGTGGGACTCATCACTACTTTTTGCCTAAAATCCCAGAGCATCCAACACTGCTTTCTGTGTGGGAGCAACCTGCCACGTACAATGTTTTCCATCGTATCAGGATGGGCCTTAGACTCTGTGGGACACAGAGAATGACCCATAACAAAGCCAAACAATCACAGTGTAGTGTTTGCTGTTGTCCACTGATACACTGCATTTATTATAGCCACAGATAATTATAGTGATGATGACCAGGACTGCAAAGCATCACAGTCCTACCCTATGGAACACGTGAAAGCCATGCTACCCAGAGAGGCTGCATCCTCCTCCGTTCTTCCAGGAAGTCTGGTACTGGTTGTGTTTAATGCCCAAAACCCAGTCTCAAGTTTTGTAGCTCATGTACTTCTCTACAAAGTAAATAAGCAGGAGGTGCAGTGTGGTATTAGCAACCTCTAGAACAGCTCCTCTAGGATGCCTGGTGGTCATCCCTGCAGAGGTACATCATGTGCGTTCTTTCAGCCCCAGCCATGAGCTGTGCCTCACTTGTGCCTTTGCTGAGGGCATGTGTGTTTTCACCTGGCCTTCATCTCTTTTATATATAAAGCTTTAGGAGATCTTTTCCATGAGTTTGCTTGAGTAATTCCTCCATTTAACATTGTACAGCATCCTTCTCATTCCCCCAACTCCCCAGGCTGTAGTGTGGTTTCTATCAAGAAGAACCTAACTGAATTGGCATAGGCCAGAGCATCAGACAGGCTCGTGAGGTCTGGTAGACACCATGCAAAGGGTGAAGTGTGGTTCGTTTGAGGCCAGCTGGGGCCAGGTTTGAGTCCCCACACCCTCATCCTCTGCACTTTATTCCTTGTGTGCTCCCTGGAATTGTTGTTGGGAAGCAACTCCTCCCCTGAGGATGGGTATGTCAGTCTGGCCAAGGGGAAGCACCAACCGTCTATGTGCAGAGATTTAATAAAAAAACTGAGAAACATTAATACTAGTCATGCTTAGAATCAGTTTCCAAAACTCTTGCATTAAGAAAGCTTTCACTGGGGGCCAGTTGTGCTAAGCATCCCTCTGACATTTCGACAGGCAGGCAAAGGGCAACGCTAAGTTTTCTTTGACACAAAGTTTAGTTCTTTGGTGTAAATGGAGAAGACTCAGAGAATTGAGAGGTGGAAGATAACCTGTTAGGTCATCTTGTCCACCCCTCTGCTAGTGAAGGATTTTTCCTAAAGTATTTTCCCAAGAATATTAATGAGACTGGTTATAAGATAATTTAAGTAGTAGGGCTGTGCTGCTTTCCTGGGGGAGGCTGTTCCCAACTCTAATGAGTTTTGCTCTCGGGTAACTTTCCTTGTCTCAGAGCTTTTTCTGTCACTTTTATTAACAAGTTTTTGCTTTAGTGCAACAATACTTTTCTGATTTCCACTGATTCACACATCTGAGAGCCACTAGGGACCACTGGCCTTACAGCTTGGCCCCGTCCTAACATTGTTGAATCGATTTCTCTTGAATTCCCTGAATAACAATTGGGAAAAGGCTTTGGTGCATGACCTCAGAGTAGCTCTGACTCACCCTGTTACCCAGCCTTTAGCTCCTATGGGGACCAGCAGGTCCTGCTGGCAAGGCATTCCCGCTCAGGTGGGCACTGTGAAAAAACTGTGAATTTTTCCTTGTAGCAGGTCTTTTTTTTTTTTTTTTTCCCCTCTGGCATATGAGCAGAGGGATTAAATGCGTACCTGATCTCCAGCAAAATGGTCAATGCCCTCATGCTACCTTGTGCTGAAGTCTGCAGTGCTTGAGGAACGGGGCTCACAGGGCATTTGGGACTTCCTCTGTTCCCACTAAAATGCCTGGCTAAGCTGCATGGAAGAAAGATCAGTGGCAGGGTAGGTCCAGACCTATGTGCTCAAGCATCCGCTTCCCAGCCAGCCATGCGTGTCAGCATTAGGGATGACGTGAGGCACGGAGCAGAGCCCAAGTGCAGAAGTAGGGTGAGGTCCAACTACAAAGTCCAAAAATGCCGTGCCAATGGACCGCAGAGGCTCCGGCCGTAAGTACATATTGCTGGCAGGACAACAGCAGTGAGAAAAACAATCCCCAAGCAGTAAATATGGGCAAAGCTCTCAATATAATGGAAAAATACAGATGCATCTGTATTGGAGTCTAAGACCTCTCTACAAGAGCTATTTCTAACCCCCACATTTCCTGTTAGCGTGGCTTTCCTAGAAATGGAGACCGCATCCTCATTAAAGGACTCAACTGGGGCTTCTGGCTGTACTGCCTTCCCCTCACCTGCTTGGATGCCCGTTTATTCCTGGAACTGCAGCATCCAGAAAATAGCACTTTACAGAGCTCTCCCTAAATTCTTTGGTTGAAAAACCATGCAAAATGAGCTACGGAAGTAATTGTATGGAGATACTGCTTTCAGTGTACATTTAATAAATGGGGTCATTTGGGCTCCAGCTTTCCAGAATGATCTTCTGTGTGATATTTCCCTACTATCTGGCTTTTTATGTAACATGATTTCTTAGCGTAGAGCAGAGCTGATGTTTCTAACATAACTCTTCTAAAAAAGATTTTATATAGAAATTCTGTCTTTAAACACTTTTAAAATCTCCATTTGGCAAATTTTCCTATTCTAACAAAACATTTGGTATTTTTTAAAAAAGTGTTATTAGGATTAGAGTACTTCAAGTCTTACAAGTATTGCTTCTGAACATTTTCTATTTCTTTCAACTGGAATTTTCTGTAAATGAAAACTGCAGACTTCCCAGAGCACCCTGTTTTTTGAAAATCAGCAACCATTTCAAAGTATCTTAAGCCATTTTACCCTCTTCCCATTCACCTTTGAACCATTTGGCTAATTCCAGCCCAGTTGGAGGGAGGAGCAGAAGTTGTGGAGATAACTTCCAGGGTTACTAAAAGAGAACACAGTTGCAGGTTAGACACCTGAGAGCATGGAAAGAGCAGAGGAAGCAAGAGAATGAGCATGGCCATGAGTGTTGCCAGTAGCCTGGCACAGTGGTGGGCTTTAGAGAAGGGTCTTTACCTGGATTGCATCACTTCACCACTGTGTTTCCCTTCTCAGTTTCTTTCTCAATGCATGTTGAAATAGAGGGCACGTTTTTCTGGGCAGAGACATCTTTTTCTGTGCACCTTTAAAGCACCCAGTTTCACACACTTCCAATTTGGAGGGACTTTTGATAAGGGCAGAGAGTGATAAGACAAGCAATAACGGCTTGAAACTGGAAGAGGGGAGATTGAGATGAGATCTGAGGAAGAAATTCTTCACTGTGAGGGTGGTCAGACACTGGCCCAAGTTGCCCAGAGAAGCTGTGGCTGCTCCTCCCTGGAAGTGTTCCAGGCCAGGTTGGATGAGGCTTTGAGCAACCTGGTCTAGTGGAAGGTGTCCCTGCTGATGGCAGGGGGGTTGGGACTGGATGATCTTTAAGGTCCCTTCCAACCCAGACCGTTCTGTGAGTCTATGAATTTCATATGACTACTACAATAAACAGTCATAGGGAACTCTGGTCTGATCCATTCTCCTATGGCAGGGATTCTCCTGGTTTATCTTCTGTTTTTCTTTTTACTACTGGTAATTCAAAAAGATGCTTCCCAAGAATTGCTGTAGTCATTGAAAATGTTGGATCTGTCCTTGTCAGTATTTCTTTCCCGGCTCATTTCGGAACACTTCGCTCTGTTGTGCTGGTAACACTCCTCTGTATGCAACTTTCCTTACATTTTGGCAGACATAGGGAATTTCAGCGGCAATAAATTTAAATGGATAGAATTAAGAAGGAAGACAGCTTTTTGGAACAGATCAAGGCTTTTTTTGGTGGTTTTTTTTTTTTTTTGTTGTTTGTTTCTTTCTAGATATATCTTCTGTGAACTCTCACCTGGGACTGCTTTTATATAGAAAAAAATATCATGTGCCTAAATGTCTATAGACTGCACCTGGAACTGAAAGTAGATTTCTGCTCTAGTCATATTTCTCAGTTGTCTGTCCCTGAAAGGAACTCTCAAGATCAAACTTGGACTTGTCGTATTTTTATTCCCCTGGGCTTTTGTTCACAATTAACACAAAACTGAGTATTTTGTTTACACTTGGAATATGCATGAAATAGCCATTTCTTGCTTTTTTCTGACAACTAGAAAGACATTGTTTGTGGGTGCTGCTAGCATAGATCCACTTTCTTGGGGTTACAGTGATTTGTGACCTGAGCCATCCCTCCCGTGCCCAGAGCCAGGGTGCGTGTAGCTTGCTGCCTTTTGTTACCCGACCTTCCTTCAGATGATCCTTCTTAACAGGGAAATTACACGGCCCCATGCAGCAGGCAAGAAAAATGCCCTGGGTGGGTTCCTAATTCCCTAGCAAAGCTGGAGACAGCACTTACTGTATCAATAGCTCCTGCTGCGTCTCGCTCTGGGCTCTGGCCCCGTCCAGTTTACGACGACGCCAGCCATGGGTCACCTCGCACTCCCTGGGGACCCCCTTCCCTACTCCAGCAGATCTTACCAATAGGAATATTTTCCAGATGTGCAGCCTGAGCTGCCCCCCCTTTACTTCTAGCTGTGCCCAGTTGCTCTGATTATCATTTTCACGTAAGATACATTTAAGCAAAAGTGTTGCAGCCTGTAGGACCAAAGGAAATGTTTTCACTGGTTCTAAGAAGAATTAGTGGCTGAAGGAGATAAAAAACAAAACCAAACAAAACAACCCTTGGGAGGAATTGCTATCCATAAGGACTTGGAAGCACTTGGAGACTGGCTCTTCTTCCTGTACGGAAACACCACTCATCTGGCTCCTAAATGTGATGAGAAAGCAGAAACCTCTTGTCTTGCACTGCAGCCGTTCAGAGCATCTCCTGGGTTTTGTCCTTACTTTTCATTCTGTGCACAACTGGATCTTCACAATGTGAACCAGTATAAATGCACTGACATCATCTGAGCTATGCTGATTTACACTGGGGTCCTTTCATCTATGTCAAGAGCCAGTTTGTGGTCTTTAACCTGTGTACGGTAGGTAAATGCTGCCTGGAAAGACCCAGGCAGCCTCTTGAGGCCAACGGACCAAATGCACTTGTGAATCTGATGTAGAGCTCCTGTTTTTTTGTCATGCTTGTCATGGTAGTACTCGAGCATGGTCCAGAGGTGCAGCATGATTGTTGTCATCTATGTGTGAAGTTTTCGTGATGCATTGTTTTCCCTGGACTGTGGTTTATTATGTGCTTCTCCCTGGGGTGGGCTGTTCTGGTGGCTAAGGAGATGGACTAGGATGAGATGCAGGTTCCTGCCCTGGTGTTTCTCTCTTTATCTACTGATTCCCCTTCTGGTTCCCTCAGAAAGGAAACAAGAGCATCACCCACTGTGTTACAAGGTGCATTTCAATTCTAAATCTGTTAGGGCTGAGTGTACCTATTCCTTTGTGTTTAGGGGTCAAATGCAAAATGTGATGATGTTCTGGTTTTGACTAAGAAATCTTCTGACCAATTTGACCCTTCCAGCAGAGGCCCATAATGTGCCAGTGGTGACACTGGAAGTTTATGGGCAAAAGAACTGCAAGGATGAAGATGACAACCCTGCACTGAGCATGGGATAGCAAATAGAGGACCAGTTTTACAAGCTTGTCGTTGTTGCCTTGAGTGCCAAAAGGTGGGCTGAGGACTACTGAGCTCCTTGCCTTTCAAGGAAGCACTTTGCTTTGTTTGATCTTGTTTTCATCCCAAGTGATCTTTAATCACATCAGCATGTTTAATTAAGTACTGTCCTAAAAGTTGTATTTATCTATTTCTTCATCTGAGGATACTGAATCTGTAACTTTATGAGAAGAAAGTGGTTGTTTGTTTTTTGGTATTAATCCACATAAAAATTACCCTGTGAAGAAGAGCAGAATGTGTGCTGGAATGTGAGGAGAGAGCGAGCGAGCTGTGATGCAATACCCAGGAGCTCCGCTTCGGGTCTGCAGCCTGAATCTGCAAACAGCAGCAGTGAAAACAACAGACAAGCTCTTTTTGTGATATGTGAAGTGCAATTATGAGGTGAAATATGAAGCTGGTATCTTAATATCTTAACGATACTGAATTTATTTTCAAAGTTAAGCTGTGCAGAATGAATCATTTATCAGTGGGCCATATGGAAAGGCACTTATCTAAACCCCCTTCTTAGTCCCAGGTGTGCTTCTCTGGCAAGAACAAATCACACACAGCATTTGGAAGAGAACTTAAATTCCAGATGCGCAATTTTAAAAGATGCATTTGCAAAAATAAAATAAGGCCAAATTCTGCAATATGTTATTTTTCTGCAGCTTCAGTGAAGTTAATGAGGTTCCATGGGGGTAACTGACACAAAATACAACTCAAGGGATCCCCTTTTTTACTGTGTTACTCCAGTTCCATGACAGCATTAATTTCTGAAGAGCTAGTCTGTCATAGGGAAGAAAACTCAACCAGAAGTGTCTGCTGTCTTAAGTTCTTTCTTTATGTCCTGTTTATAAATACATACAGCGAGACAGCCGCGAGGAGGAAGCGTTCATGTTATCATTGCTGGTTGATGCAAGGGTGAAAGCAATAGTCCACTGTTTAGCTGACTTCAGGTGTGCAGCTTCTAGAGGTCCCTGACATGAAAAAGGTGTAGTTACTTTCAACTGGCCATGATATTCAGTGCTTGCAGCAAGACAGGCCTTACCAAAGAGAATTGCCCTCCTAGGGATAGCAAGGAGTACCAAGTTAAGAGGTTAAGTGTCTTCAGCTCTTCTTTGTCTTGTTATCCAGGAAATTAGAAATCACAGAGATCAGTAAAGTCTGATGAAAAAAGTCTTGAAAATCACTTAAAAAGTATCAATAAATTATTTCAAAATAATTTACCTCCACCAGGAACTGCAGTTTTGGTGGAGATTGAAGTTGTCCCCGTGCACAAATCCACTGCAATACTATCTTTCACTGAACATTTTATTTTATAGCAACAAATGGATGTGGTTTTATCAGAAAACTTGGGTGAAGCTGTGGAGTGTTTTCAAGGTGCAATCCCTGAGCAGCATTTGGGAGGACCAGAGAGAAGCCTGGTTAGATATTGCAGCTGAGAGCTGCAGGGTGGACTCCAGTTGTGGAGGGAATATTTGCTCACACATGCTGAGCAGAGCTCCCAGATTGAGTGCATGATGACTGCTGTCACTCAGAGCCAAGGTTAAATCTCACATCTTGGCAGCAGAAGGGGTCGAGGCCAGTAAACGGAGAGGTAGAGCAGCTACGTCTGCAGGTGATTTGGTGTGCTAGAAGCACATCATTAGATAAAACCACTTGTATGCTCAGGCTCCTAAACCCCCACTAAATGTATTTGGGAGCTAATGTTAGGCTGGGATTAGTTTGGCTTCCTTCAAGCCAACCGTTTGGCTTGAAGCTGCCTGCAGGACCAAACGTTGGTTTGGTCTCATGGCCTGCTACAGGCTGGAGCATATTTGGTGCACACCTGCAACAGGGCTTCCAGCTTCCTAGCCCTTGAAAGCCCTGTGGCAGCACTCAGCTGAGCTCGTGTGCAGTAAGCAGGAGCGAAGATTTGCTTCAAAGCTGTACTGCTGCTCTGAACTGAAACTCTATGGTTGCTGACAATGGAGTAGGGCCAGGCTGTGAGGTCTTGTGGGGGAATTTCTGGAGTGGAAATCAACAAATGCAGGTTTTTCCTCTCATTCAGATGCTGAATTGCTGTGTGACTTTAGGGCAGTGACATAACTCAAAACCTTTTTAACTTCCCTCTCATAAAGAATTTTCTCTCACTGTTGTGCTCGGAGAACGGTGGTTACATGGAGGCAGATGCAGAGACTTGAAACACTTTCAGTTTACTCAGTTCCATTTTCAGGACCAGAGAGAAGAAACCTAAGTGACAATTTTTACCCCTGTTGAATGAGTTTTAACAAAAAATATCAGAAGCAGCACATATTCAGATAAAATAATTTCAAATCAAGGCTTGCAACAGCGTTCAGAAGTGGTAATGTGAGGAGGTCTTTTTTATATGTGTCTGACTTGCTGGGTCATTAGTGCCCGCCTTCTGATGCTGGTGACTTTGTGGAGTGGCGCAAATCAAAGTGAGAGGACACCAGAAAAGGAGGATGGTATTGCTAATTGCCAGAGAGTGGCTGCTAGCTGGTGCTTGAACCTGTAAATGGGATATATTATTTGCTTACTGCCCAGGGGACTCAAACCTGCCTTGGTCACCATCAGAACCATACACACAACCAGCCTGCACTTTGCTGTTTGATTCAGCTTCATCCCTGTCAGTTTAATCACCGCTGAACAGTACAGGTGACTGTAGTCCAAAAGGCATAAGCAAATTCCTGCAGGAAGGCTGAGGAGCAGCTTGCATCTTGAGATGCTCTGAAACATCTGCCAGTTGGTTCAAATAATGGGGCGGCCTCCAGGGGCCAAATACTAAGCTAAGTGATTCAGAGAAGCCTGATGGCTACATATCCTAATAACTTCAGAATATAATGGAAATTAAATGTTTGACTGCCTTTTAAGTCATTTGAAAATCACAGTCCTGTTGTGTTTGTGAGACTGCACCATGCTTACAGAGGCACCAAGCAAGCTCTCCATGAGTTCCCTCCCATCCAGAGATGTCTAGCAATATTAATACAAGGTTATATGCAAAAGAACAAGCTTTGCTGTTGACAGAGGTTATTAGTTTTGGCACTATGTAAAACTCCAGCTCAGTCATCTGTGTGAAGATGCACAGTGACAGGGAGTCAGAGGCCGGGTGTATGGTAGCTTGGAGGGCTCTCTGCAAGAGGTGGACATGACCAATGTGTAGCAGAGGTAGTGCTGTCTGGCCTGATGGTGATCTCCTTCACAGCAATGACATGACATCAGTACCAGTAGAAATATGGTTTGAGGAGAGTTAGCTGGGTTGTAGTTAGATAATCTCCACCAAAGCAGTAGAAGTGGAATGGAGATCCTCCTGTGTTCCCCACAGGTCAAGGGCTGCCTGCTTTTCTGGCCGTGTCTCAGTACCCAGATGGTCCTGATTTCTCTTGGTCTTTCACTTGCATTTTAAGTTTCCTTTCCCCAATTCTGAAAAAAAATTTGTTTCCTGAGCCAGCTTAAAAATCCTCCACTTTTTCTCTTTGTTTGGTTTTTTTGTTTCTGACACATAGTGTAGCCTGGAGACCACGAGTGACTGATTCCCAAAGAAAAATATCTCTGTTGCCCAGGCCCATAATTTATAGAATGGCTTTTCTGACCAGTTGTGTTTTCCATTTAATATATTTTCTGTTTTTCAAATCTCCCCCTTCAAAGCGGAAATGCAGCGTTCCTCGGAGCTGGGATGGGGGAGCACTGCTGAGAGCTCAATTTAAAGGTCAGGGGCCTGGGGAATGGGGCGTTCCTTTGCTGTCTGCTCTAAAATAGGCTGAAGACAAAGGTGAAGAAAGAAAGGAGAGGTAAGTATCGTAAGATCATAAACAGCACTGCGCGTGCAATTGCGGGTCTGCCTCTCACGCTGTACATCACCACGATGGGCTCGTTAATGTTCGCTCGAAACGTTTCTGAACCGCCATTTCCCAAAAATCATCTGTTCTCGTGTACAAAAACAAATGAAGTCAGCTTTGCCATTTCCCTGCAGTGCTTTCCCCTGGAAGAAGCCAGCAGTGGGGCAGGTGGCCAGCTGACATCCCATGGCAAGGGTTCTTCGGGCACACTCGACTATATATTATATGAATCATGCGTGGCTGTGGGTTGGGTGCTGCGCTGTGTAGTGCTGCTCAACACCAGCCAGGGCTGATGTGGAAGGAGCGGTCATAGGAGGGTTGTGAAACCGTGTGTGACAGCCTGTAACCCGTGCTCCTGCTCACAGCCCTGGCTCTTCTCTCCGTGCCCAAGGCATGGTGTGTACAGCTGAAAAGCAGAACAAACTGTTGCTGCTTTAAAACTTGCCATCTTGGGTGTCATTAATGCCCAAGTCAAGGCACTGGAGATCTGATTTTCTAATAAATTCAGATGCACCTAGCAAAGGATCTAAAACTCAGGGAATCCTCTTCATTTTGATACCTCTTTTTTATTTGTACCTTTTTTACATGCATTACTGTAACAAGGCATTGCACAACTTTATGCTAATTAAAACTAAGACCGTCTGGCCCTGTTAAGTTGTCTGCATGGGCTTGGGTCCACACTGCAGGAGAGGGCTGTTACCACCAGACTTGGCTGTATGCTGTGGCAAAGTCTGTTCACCTTGGAAAGCTTTATATGTGTGCAGAAACACAAGAGTTGCCGAGCCTGAAGGACAGCAGCTGCTGGAGACCAGAGTGCAGATGCATGGCCAAGGCATGCATTGGGATGAGGTTCTCCATGTTCTGGCTCTTGTTTCTCAGCCGGTTTTAGTCCCTAAAGCCTAAGCAAGGCTCGGGTCTGAGAGTGAGACTTTGGGGCTGGCTGGGAGATGGGAAGCCAGGCTGGGAAACCGTCTTTCCAGCAAAGACAGGGAGATTTCATGGAGCAGCCCGCCACTCTGCCACAGTTCCCTTGTAGTACAGGGGCTGTTAGTCCAGTTCTGCACTGAATGCTTACAATTAATAAACCTCATATGTAGTTGGTAAATAGAACTGATAAGGAAATTATTTTTTTTCTCTGTATTAAAATGTAGCAGAAAGCAATATTTTTTTCAGTCATTAAGGTTATGTTTTTTTTATAAAGGAAAATGTTTCTTTGCAATTAAATTAACATTTTCGGGTAAAAAAATTACATTTGAATATTTAAGATACAGTTGTCCATGCCACAAGGGAGGTATTCTTCAATATGATGCTGTTTTTCTTTTAAGAGCATCTGCTGTCTCTTGAATAGCCTAGCTAATGGCATATTGCACTAGAACACAGTTTTCTAGTTTCTATATTAAAAGTTTATATGTAGATATATAGGCTGCCCTGCAGAATTTCAGCTGTGACCTAATTCAGTCCCACCATATTCACTTGCAACTGCAGATGATCTGTTCATATTTGTGACACCAAAAAGCAAAAATATGGCATCACACGGCAACGCAGGGAAGTCTGGGGCATGAACCCTAAACCAGAAGTTTGAAGATGTAAGCTCTATTCATACAATCAAGTTTTAAATATCCAAATATGCATGTTGCATTGTACAGAATTTTACTTTCCTGTAACTACATATATATTAATTTATATTCTTGGAAAAAAACCAAACCCAAACCAGAAGGAAAAAACCTAAAAAAAGGTTGATAGACAAATCAACCTATAGACTATGCATATAGTTGCAAATTGACTCGTTCTACTGCTTCAGAGATTCTTACCAAAATACTCTCAGATTGAAAGACTTTACTATTATTATTTAATCTTTTATCAGTAGAAGAATAAGTGGCTATAGTTAGTCACAAAGGTTTTTTCTGACTTCAGACTTTTTTGTTGTAGGGACATTTTAGTGTCTGTTGGTGTAGGAACAAATAGAAAATGAAAAAGTGAAGAAAAAAAAAACCCAAACCCCACGCTTTTGACCAGAATATAAACTAGAGGACTTGAGGTAATTCATAGAATCATAGAATGGATAGGGTTAGAAAGGACCTTAAAGATCATCTAGTTCCAACCCCCTAATTCTCTGAGGAAAGTTCGAATTCTCTAAGGAAAGGGGCATTCAGTTACATCAAAGGTGGAACCATTGCACATTTAGAATAATTTTACAGCGAGACAATGTGTTTGAAGAGTCCTTCCAATTAATAACAGTATTTTGTTCTTGTTAAAGTGTGTCTCCCATTGCACTGGAATGAGGGACAAGTCTCTTGGTTACTCTCCAGTGTCCTCGTGAGGCTTCAGTCCTGACTCAGCCTTGCTGGTCCCAACTGTAGGCTGCCGCAGCCACCCCGCTGCTCACTAACCTCCCTAAGGTCACTGAGGTGGAAATCCCACAGACTTGATAGGAAACACAGACCCCGAGCCCTGAAACTACCAGAAAATTGCTGTAGGCAGTGTTTGGACCAAGGATCAGTTATGGTACGTCTCTGAGTCTGGTAGGTGACAGGCACATCAAGCTGTCCAGTCTGCTGATGGTCAGGGTCACCTCTCTGCTGAAACAGAAAAATGACTTTGGTGAAAAGTGAGGAACCTTTTACCTGGTATTTGGTAGGTGTTTTTCAATGTCCGTGGCTGTCTTCTAGTCCATCGAGCTGGTACGTGGCAGGAAGGGACCCTTGTGAGTGGAGGTCACATCACACCATCGACTGGAAGGCCTTTTCTGCATAATGGTGGACAAGCTACTTAATTCTCTGTACTTCTTTTTTTCTCTTTGTTTGGAACATAATTTTATCTTGACAAATACAGTCTCTTCCTTTTCTTTGTCTGACTTAGACTGCAGTTCCTTTCCCCATGTCCTGCAGGAGCACCACCGCCCCATGGCTTGTTCCCCCTCAAAGTTTCCTCTGGAAAGGCACTGACACCCTGTTAATGTGCTCTCAGTATCCATTTGTTCTTCGCAATACATCAGCAGCTGAATGGGATGTATGGTGTTTTGGTTTTTTTTATCCTACTGCTTCTTTTAGTTTTCTCTGTCTCTTTTTAGCTTTTTCTTAAAGGGAGGAAAAATAATTCTGGTATTGACTTAATTGAAAAAGGAAACTGAAGCCTATTGATTTAGTAGGAGTCAGAAGCCCAGATGAAGCTAACTCCCTACCCCTTCTTTTCTGCTCTGAAGTTGTCACTAATACTGTGCTATATTCTTTTAAAATTTAATTTATGAAATATCATTGAAATTTGGAAGTGCTTGCAGTGACTGGAACTCAGCAAGAAGTAGAACTTTATGGCCCCTAACAAGAACAAACAGGACCAGAAAATCCTTCATGTTCTCCCAGCTAACCATAGAAACAGCCATTTTTTTCTTTTAAATAATCTCAAGGAAAAGTTAGCGAAACATAAATTAGAGCGACTGCCGCTGATTTATTTTTCTGAATAAAAAGGACATTCAGTAGCAGGTCATTTGTTTTTGTTTTCTTTCAGAGAGTAAATGGAAACATATTCTTACCTCACTTTTCTCACAAGTACAGTAGATTTCCTAAGCTTGTGTCAAGGTTCTATTGCCAGGAAAAAGTGGTTGAATATTCAGTATTTGTAATGAGGGCATCATCAGACATGGAATACAGCTGTCAAGACTGGTACATTCATTTTCTAGACATGGGGCTGATTTGGTTAATGATCTTTGAGTGTCACTTTGCTGGACCATTAATTATGAACCATTTTGCACCTATAACCTTCCTTTGCAGGTAATTTTTGGAGAAGGTGTATTTCTGAATAAGAAAGTGCCAAGACTTGATGAGCATACTAAGAAACCATGTCAGTTTAGGAGAGAATAGGGAGTTTTATTTAAATACAAGCACCAAATGAGATCGACTGTCCCAGATGGGACCACAGGTCTGCTGAGCTTGGTTTCTGGTCTGTGGTAGTATCAGCTCTTTCAAAGGAAATACATGTCAGAAGGTTTTTCTGAGTAGTAACAGAAGCACTGAGCATTCATCCCTCTGACAAATTACAAAGGCAGTATGATCAAGTGGATTACAAATAGGACTGGAATCTCCTGGGTTCTCATTCTGTCTCCATCCTTGACTTTCTTCTGTGACCTTAAGCAATTCATTTGAACTTCTCAGAGCCAGATTCATTGCTCCTGTAATTCCATTTGATAATGTAAATGAGGAAGTATATGGCCCTATATATCTTAATTTTCCCATCTGTAAATGTGGGTGAATGCTTTTGGTATGTAATTATTACCCACGGGTTCTGAGATGTTTCAAATCTTTACAATGCTTTGATGTTAGCGAGCCTATTTGTTGATACATGGAGTATCTACATGGTAAGAAGTTTTAGAAAAGTTTTAAGCTTTCATCCCAGAGTGGGTGGCAAAACATTGTACATATATTATATATGTTTAATTTTGTTTTCAGCTTTCTTTTAAGTGTAAGAATTTGCCTATCGTTTTTTGTCCAACTATTACCTGTGTTCTGCTGAAAGACCTATCAGCTTCTAGAACTTTGTCTGCCTTGTTAAAAAAACCCCCAAAAGGTTGGCCTGAATACTGAAAACCCTTAAGAACGTTGGTTTGACTGCAGTATCGTGGTTATCTACACAGCTATGATCGATGAGTGGAGGCAGTGATAAGGGAAATGTCTGTGATGCCCACTGAATGCACTAAATGCTTCAGAGACTTACTGCAAGCTTGTTTAAATTATTCACAGCTATCTTTTCCAGTGGAGAGATAGTTGATGTTGGTTTGTAGCTAGAAACATCTTGCTGTCATTTGCATGCTGGTTTGGATGCAGATAGTTAGCTGGGTATACCTGTACCAGCTCCATATGGCAGTTGGGTGGTGGGCACTTGGGATGCGTGGTGGAGGCTGCCCAGGCTTTTCCTGGCTGTTGGTGCTCCTATGGCATTGGGAACGTGAAACTAGATGTTGTCAGAGCATGTGCTGGCATTTGTGCTAACATATGAAACCCATCTTGGTGGGACAATGCATGTCCTATGCTGGCAGTTTCCTTTTGGGAACATATAACACGTGGCATACTGAGTTATCGTGACCTAGGTGCAGGCATGTGGAAGAAAGAGCCATTGGAAAACTGTTGAGAAATGTCCCAAAGCCCATTGTTCAGGAAAAAACAAAAAACTAAAACCAAAAAACCCACTTCTGAAAAGATTTTGTTACTAAAAAGAGCCGGTATTTACAGTAAATGTACTTGGCAGCTCTGTGTAGATGTGACTACTCAAAGCTAGTGGTGTTAAAGCTCGCTGCTGGGGGTCTGAAGTGCGTGGCCCAGGTGCTTTTCTGGTGGTAACAGCTGGTGCAGTGAGAGGTGACTTCGTGGGGTCATTAAGGAGGTAGGCACAGTCACAAGACTTTGGTTCTCTCTCAGGCTTCACAATTAATACGTTGCATGAGAAGTCATTTTTCTCTTCTTTTATCTCTACAGTTTGCCTGGGGCAGGAAATATCTCAGTATGCAGTTGCATGGTGCTTACTACAATGAGGCTTTGATATCAATTAAACAATCTAGACAAAGAAATAATAATAACAATCCACAATTATGCAGTTGATTGTGGTATTGCTGCAGTGATGGAGACCATTCCTAAACAATGCTTGTATTGTCAAACAGGCTTACGAGGGGCTTTTCTCAGTCTTGGAGCACATGGTCACATTGCTGGAGATGCAAAAGCCATGGTTCTGCATTTCTTGCGCTGAAAATCAGAAGTGGAAAAGAAACCTATTAGGTCATTCATTTTGTTGGCTCTTGACAGAATTATTCCTGGTGCCGTGCTTTCACCGGAGCCTGATCCTGTGTAGTTTTCAATAATTCAAGTCCTGGTGCTTCTGTTACCTTTTACTTGGAAAAACTATTTCAGTGTCTAATAGACCTCCTGGGTAGGAAACTCAGACTCAATTGAGTCCAGTAACGGCTGTGTATAATTCCTTGAACCATCTGAAACAGTTCCACCTCTGTCTTGGGTGGCTGTGCAACTGAAATCACTCAAGCTTGCTAAAGCGAGCTCTTTAGTCACCGTTTTGGCCCAGCTCCTTTGTTGTTTAATCTTTTCTTGTGCATCTGCCCTCCTAGGCCCAGAGATTCCCCCCGTAGCTGTCAGGAGTGATCAGTCAAAAAAATACAGAGGGAGGCTGGTCTTCATTTACATTAAGCCCTTTTTTATACTTGACTGACTGTGTAAAGGGTCCTTAAAAGTGAGTGCGTTGTGCTGTTTTTCTAATATCAATTTATAAAGGGAGCATTTTCACACAGTACAGTAAGCACCATTTCATTACCATTCCAACTTAAATCCCCACTTCCTGGGTTCATGTGTTTATCAACAAATCTGTGTCTTTTTCCTTTCCCCTTCCCCCCTCAACATACATATTCCCTTTCTTCATTGCTGTAAAGGAAAGTTTTAAAGAGAAGAAAAAAAAATTAGGTCTTGAAAACTCAGAGGCCATTAGAATAAATAATAATCAAAATGTTGGGTTTTATTCTTTTTCCTTTCCTATATTTCATCAGTCACAAGCTCTTTGCAGTCTGGCTGTTGAGGTCTCATAGCTGGCAGCAGTTACTGGTTTTGCTATGATGGGGCATCAGCCCCCTAAGTGCATGGTGCTGCAGCTCTGTCCTCTCCAGCTGATGGCACCATGGGGGTTTCCTGTGGTCATTTGGAGATGAGACATGGCCAATATATTTCTCAAATAGTCCTGTGATGTATAGGGGACTACACAAGTAAAATGTTACTGAACTCAAGCTGTAACCCAAAAAATTAATTAGGAGCAAGTTACTGGTAAACATGGGGGATAATAAACCACATGTATTTGTCTCCATTTGGTCAAATGTTCATCCTCATCTCAGTGTAGGGCCTTGGGAAGAGCATGAATCTCCCATCCCAAGCGCTTTAATCTAGAGAACTCCTGTTCCCATTTCTGCTTGATGTGTTCCTACCTGGTCATCTCTGGACTTTGCTTATGCAGCTGTGCCACAGAAAACCCTTCATAAGTCCTGCCACGGAGCCATACTGGGCTGGATGAGTATCTTGGCCTGCACATGTGCTTAGTTTCTTCTCCCTGGTAAAGCCATAGATGCACTGAAGGGGACACGTGCACTCAGCAGAGCAGAACCACAGCAAAACCTTCCAGCTGCTCCTTCAGGACAGGGCCTAAATGCTTGTTGGTGATGCATCTTCTAAGGAAGAGAGAGCGAAATAGCACCTGAAGTTTTGTAAGTAGTGTGAGAGTTTCATAGTAATGGCAGCTTTTATGAAGCTTTTACAATACCATTATCTTTGCGATTTTAGGTGTAATACAGTGAGGCAGAAAGCAGGAGGTTGTTTTTAAATGCCGTGCTGGACTCAGGTTGCAGAGGTTCAATCCTTTGCCCTTCCAAAGTCTCTCTGGGAACACTTGGAAATGACTCAATTTCCCAGGTATTAATTTTCCTTCTCAGCCTGAATTCATACTGGACCATTGCCTGTACTCAGTACTGGTGAGGCTGCACCTCGAGTGCTGGGTTCAGTTTTGGGCCCCTCACTCCAAGAAGGACATGGAGGTGCTGGAGCGTGTCCAGAGAAGGGCAACGGAGCTGGGGAAGGGTCTGGAGCACAAGTGTGATGAGTTCATGGCTGAGGGAACTGGGGTTGTTGAGCCTGGAGAAAAGGAGGCTGAGGGGAGACCTTCTGGCTCTCTCCAACTCCCTGAAAGGAGGGTGTAGAGAGGTGGGGGTGGGTGTGTTCAACCAAGGACCAAGTGTCGGGACAAGAGGAAATGGCCTCAAGTTGCACCAAGGGCAGTTGAGTTTGGATGTGAGGAAGAAATTCTCTCCTGAAAGGGTTCTCGGGCATTGGAAGGGGTGACCCAGGGCAGTGGTGGAGTCCCCATCCCTGGAAGGATTGAAGAGTCATGTAGACACAGTGCTGAGGGACATGGGTTAGTTGGGGACTTGTCAGTGTTGGGTTAATGATTGGACTCGATGAGCTTAAAGTACTTTTCCAGTCTCAGCAATTCTTTGATTCATTTGATTGACATTCCAGTGGAGTGACATTCTTATTGAGTATCTCCCTGGGCTGGTCCAGCACACCACATGTTAGGGACTCAAGGAATCCCTATGGCATGTGGTTAATGCCTTATGAAGTGTTACCCCAGACTCTCTCACCACAAAGGTTTGTGAAGAACAATATTGATTGCAAAACATGTTGACCTTTAGGATGGTCACTTATTGGCTCAATTATATAAGAATATCTCATCCCATCAGAACCAAAAAGCAAAGTGGCAAGGCCAGTGTAGACAATTACATCTACCAGGGTCATGTTGTATTTCTGTCTTGAACATTTTGAATCACTTTCTCATAAATAGTATCTGTAGTGAGCCTTAATATTATTCAATACAGTGTTTCTGCTATCAAACTATTTTTAAAAGGTAGCCTAACTGTAGAGTACGCAGTAGAATCTGAAGAAACCACCTTTGTGCAAAAGGACTTTACAAAGACCATTGCAGCAGTTAATCCCCAATTAAAGTTCCTAGAGCCAAATTCTGATTTCTAAAAAGAGAAGGAAAACTGCAGCTGTGAGTTCAGCACTGCCTGCACCAGGTCTCAAGTTAGCACTTTGCCTTCTGACCCTTACAAAAAAAGTCACCTGCTAGCCTGCAAGAGTTAAAATATGGAGATCTGCAGGCTGGTGAGCATGCTGAGACCTCAGTGCACCCTACGGCTGGTGGAGCAAAGGGGAAGGTGGAGGTGGGCAGGCAGATGGCTGAACCCTGCACCCTAATGTGCACATGAGTACGTGGAAAATGATGACTTGGTGATTTTAGTTCAAAACTATGTGGACTTGGAAGTAATATAATTTTCTTTCATGCATCTTTTATCTGAGAGTTGGCACATTGTGTTGTGAGTAGAAATTAAGAAGATGACTTGGGGCTCTCTTCTGTCGTCACTTACATGGTGTGTAACTCAATATTTTGTTTATTTATGGGAAAATTCTTTTCTGCAGCTCCACAAAGATTGTGTGAGAGCAAAGGAAGCATGGGGAAGGAGAGGGCCAGCCCTCTCCACCCCAAAGTGAGAGCACTGAAAAAATAAAACCTGGCACCCAAGGCTGTTGCTGACTGAAAGCATCTTTCATTTGTGCATTAAAGCCAATGGATCCCTGGCCTCATCTCTCCCAGCCTACCCTCGGCATCAGCCAGCTTGCCAGAAAAGTATGGGCCATAGGAAAATAAACTCTGGGTGTATGAATAACTCTAATCTATCGGAAGCCAATAGCAATTAAAATGTCTCACTCATATCTAATGATTGCAACACATCTCTCCCTGTTGGCTTTAAAAAAAAAAAAAAAAAGAGAAGTCTAAGGGTTTGAGTGGGTACAAGAGATAAAACCTGTCATTTTTGCACTCCATTTGTACACCTAAAATGCAGCTGGTGACAGCCTCGAGCTCCGTGACTGCAGTATTTTAGCGATATTTGGATTATCTTGCTATAACCTGTCCTTTCACTTCTGCAGCTGAGAGCGTCTCTGTCAGGTACATTCCTTTCACAAGGACGAGTTCTACACTGAACGTTTTAGGGCAGAAAAGTGTAGTTAAGAATGCCAAATTATTCCAGGTGGTTAGATTATGTTTCTAGGCACAAGGCTGGGCTGGTTAATGGTCTTTGAGTGTCACTTTGCCAGACTAGTAATGACAGAGGCACTCTGCAATTCCTGCCACCTTCGTGTCATTGCTTATAATGTTGTTTTTTGAGAATTCAGATAGAACCTTAGGGGGATAAAATGCTTTGGCCTGGTAAAAAGGCTCATACGGGCAAGTCACAAAACGTCAAGCTGAGAAAGGAACATTGACCCTACAAAGAAAAAAAAATACTTATTTAAGAAAGATACTGCCTAGAATTTGCTTGTCTGAAAGCAGCTTAGGGAATTTGGCGTGATGGGCTCAAAACCATCAAGAAAATAATGATTTGACCAGAACAAGGACAAAGGAGTCCCTAATGTCTGTCCTGGTCTACCTGCTCGTGCTGCTTGTGATAGTCATAGAGGACTATCGCAGGCTGTCAGATAAACATTGTCAGACCCATTTCAGTGTTTTATGAGAAACAAGTTTTCATTTCTAACTATCTCAATCCTATAAACCTTGAGGGGAGGGGTTATTTTTTTAATTAAATAACTAGATTAAGCAGGTGTCAGAGTCCCCTGACAGCCTGAGTGAAACGGTCAGCCAACACTAATTTCAGGCTGACTGAACCATCCAAACTACCGATACATTTTCACCTGTAAATCTGTGCATTGCTAGCTTGTCCTATTGCAGGGACAATTTCTCCATTAGAATAGTACTTGGATCATCTCACGTGTTCAGATTGTGAATATGTGTTACCCACGTGGGGATGTGGCTGAAAGATGGTGGTTTTTCAGGACATCATGCTGCGATCTCTGGGCTGGCCTTGCTGTGCTGTGCAGGTACAAATGGCTGGGAAAAGGCACAGGGTTTCCATGGATCTGAAAGTGCACATCTGCACATCATCAGAGGCTGATCTGAAAGTGCAGCACATCATCAGAGGCTCTGACTCCATCGGTACCAACTGCAACACCTGAGTGGGAAATTGGGGCTGAGGTTATAATCAGTGTTTACTGCCAGGAGCAATGGCTGGAGAACAGACCTCTGTGTGTGCTGCATCTTGGTTAATGCCAAACATTTGTAAAAGAGGGAAAAGACACTGTGGGAATGTCCAAGGACCATAGCATCCCCAGGCTGGTGCCAGCCAGGACCAGTGCGTCAGTGGAGCAGCAGGCTGTGCAGATGCAGTGGCTTGGATTTACAAA
>NW_010286514.1:27567-54515 GCF_000700745.2 Antrostomus carolinensis
ATAATCGACTTGCAGCATTACAGAGGTTTCCAACTCATCCCTGTGACCCGTCTCTCATTGAGGCAAACGGCAAAAACAGATTCTTGGTTTTGCTGAGAGGTTATTTTGAGTTATCACTGTAAGGGAGGGGGGAAGTGGTAATAATTTACACGCACACAGCTATCTCTGTATTTCTGCACTAGCTTTCAAAGCATGAAAGGATTTGTAAGGAAGATGTGCTATTTATCAAAGACGGTTTAAAATACAGTTGATCTGAGCATGACGATAGCTCAGACTGTGTGGTGCTGTCAGGGTCTAAACAGTAACCTGTGGCCAATGTCATCTGCTAACTTATAAATAGGGTGTTTACATCCGTATGCTTCCAACCTCGCTCTTCACCATCCTCACTTTGGGTCTATTTTTTGCACTCAGCTAGTGCCTCTATCCGTCTTGGCCCTGTCTTCTTTTGTGCTCTCTCATTTAGATTCAGCTCCTTAGGATTTCCCAGGAGCTGGACTTGCAGCCGTGAGAGAGCAGAAAGCTTTGGTGTCCTGATCGGTAGCACAGGCTTGAATGGGACATTGGATGTGGGGTCTGGGAATCCCTCCTGGCGTCCTCAGAGGACAGCACCTTCTGCAGTGGTTTCTGAGCTAGTGCTGTGACTTGATTTGCACAGGGGACAAAATGGTTGTTATTTTTAGTACTCAATATCTGTCAGTATTTTTAGATGTGTTCACTGAGGTAGGAAGTATCAGTCCTGGAATATCAGCAGAGCTGTCTCATCCTGGTTATTGGATGCACAGCAGTGAATAAATTTGCAGTTGGATCCCTTGTCTCCCACATGACAACTGGGACCATTGAGCAGCTGGTTATTCTAGAAACTGCCTTTGTTTTCTCAATAATGAGAAATTTCACAGTGAATCTTAAAAAATAATAATTAAAAGTTGCATTAAAACTGGTGATTATCTCATTCTGTTTTGATTAATTTCTATTTTCCAGTGAAAATGAGTTAATGAGAACTGATGAGGGCTTTGCTTTCACTAGTGTAGCAATGCAAGTAAAATAGCCTTGTAGTAACTTCAGTTTAGGGCAGGTGTTTTAAAAGCCCAGTTATTCCCACAAGGAAATAAAAATTAAGATCTGCAATTTCCAAAGTTAACGATGCACCAGTCAGGTGTGTCAGAGCTTAATCCCATGAGCCCCATAGGGCTGGAGCAGGGAACTAGCACTCCCTGTCTGCTGCGGGGAGGTAACGCCACTTCCCAAAATGATTGTATTGCCTATGAATTCAAACGATAAGCAGTCCATCGAGGAAGCTGTCGGGCCAAATTCTGCAGAACCTGCTCGTGCAATTAATTCTGCTGTCTGCAAATGAGGAGGGAGCAGAGCCGTACACAGCAATCCTTTCTGCTGAAGTAGCATCTGCACGTGTATGCACAGCTGTGGTGTGGTGGGCGGGCAGCCAGCGTGTCCTGCCCATGGTGAGGCTGTACGCCGGATGGCATCAGGACTTGGGTCTAGATCTGTATAATTACGGCCCACCAAAGGACAGTGCCTTCTTGAATAATAATGAAATTAAGCACAGGGTTAAAGCTAGAAGTGTGCACCAGTGCTTCACAAATAAGATCTGCTGAATGAGATGTTAAAAGGTTTTCTTAGTAAGGATGATATGTTAACGCCCAGAAGGAACATGAAAAATATGAAAAAAAGGGCAAAATTCCCTCCCTAAAAACTCAGAGCAGTCTCCAGCATGGTATTGAAACAGTTCTCCAGGGAGCACAGGATGGAATAATACCAGCCAGATCTGGTACCTGGATACCTGGAGAGGCAGAATGATGTGCAGTGCAAGGTGTTGCTGCATCGGGGGGATGCGTGTACAGTGCCCCAGGTAAGTCGCCCGTGTCCCACAGGAACGTGGGTTGGGCGTGCTAGTTTGCCTGGCTTCAGTTCTCAGCTCTGATCACACAGAACAGCTCCTCTGCCTAAACCATGGGCTTTACAGATCTAGCAAAGGCTTTGCAAGAGCAGCTGCTCCCAGGTAGACCTCTATTAGTAAACAGATTTTCTTGACAGGTGGTGGAATAATATAGAGAAGATTTCACTTAGCACTCCTTCTTTCTATATTTTTTTTTTCCTATACAAACCCCTGGGAGCCTAAAACTTTTCCTTTTTTCAGCTGCAAACCAGAATATTTGAGTGCAAACCTCAAATGCTTTGGTCTAGAAGTGCTGCTAATACATTACATGGGAGCTCTGGATGAGCTGACTCACACTTGCTTTTATTTCTGTATGGCAGGACTTGTAAGAGCAAATTCCTTGTTCCCATGAAGCACCCTTAACCAAGACAGGGCAATGGGATGCATCACGAGAGGTGGAGCTATCTGAACCCCAAAGGATGTGGATGCTTAAGGCAAAGGGTTGGCACATCCCCAGGTGCCCAGGCTCTCTTCCTTGGCAGCCCTGGGGATAAACACAAACCAGTTGAGACCCCTCCCTTAGTCTGCATTCCTTGTCTTACCCCGAGTCCTGGCATGTTCACACTACCGAGCCTGCACAGGGCAAGACCATGCAGGTTAAACATCCTAATTACGGCACAGAGAAAGTTCTTCAAATAAAGTGAACTACAGTCGTGAGATAATTTATTTTTCTGAAAAAGCTCCTTCGCAGAGAGCCAAACGAGGAGCCGTCGCAGTACAGACACAAAGGCTCTTCTGAGGGGGAAAGCCAGCTTGGAACAAGCCCTGAGAGGTCTCGCTGGCTTTCCCCCCAAAGAAAAGTTCACCCAGCTCCTCCAACACCAAAGCACATTTCTGTATAAGCTGATGGTTTTGTGTCTGCACTTAGCCCCAACTCCCCAATTTTCACAGCAAAAAATAATTCATTTTCTTATTCATTTATTTATTTGAGGAGTTCTGCAGCTGTGAACATATTGGGAATAGTTGCAAAAAAATAATTCTGGCTCTGTGCATGCAAAGCATTTGTAAGTGTGAAGGGCACGAGCACAGCAGTAGGAAGCAGAGGGATTGTCTATTATTGGTCATAATACCATCAAAACTTGTGCGATAAAGAACATCACTTGGGTTTTTCAACTAATTTGTCTGCTGTTCACTGTTTACTCAGGAATCTGGTTAAAACCCAATGTGGTAATATAATTGACTGAAGAACCATAATGTAACCAGAAAATGAATCAGAAGGAATTATTTTACAAACCCACCACTTAACTGCAAGCCAGTGGCAATCCGCAGTGGCCCTTTCATCTGCTTATCTTCATTATGGCATTAGAGATACTGCCTGCTCTGCCAGGCTTTTCCTAACCCCACATTCCCAAACATCCGCTCTCTTTTTACTCCTTTTTCCTTGAGAGAAACGTAGCTTTCTGCTAATATCTTCACCTCTTTATTAGAGAAAGTAAGTAGTAAATTGATGCTAGTTAATAAATGAAAGTCTCAATAATCCTTATGCTGTTTGTGTATCAACATGGACCTCCAGAGAGGAAAGGGCCAGATAGAAGTGTGCAATTTTAGTTGGTCCTGTGCTCATCTTAACATAGCATCACTTGTATAAATGAAATCATTACACTGATGTCTTCTATCTGAAATTTTTTCTCTTGCCTGTGCTGTCCCATGGCACTTAAGCACCTTCTCTGTGGTGAAAATTGCTGGGAGCTGCCCATGCCAGCCAGTCTCGTAATTCCCAAGTACTGAGGCATTGATAGTAACAGACTGTGTTTGGGAAATCTGGACTTTATTGAAAAAGGGCAGAATGTTCATGTTCCAGAAAGAATTTTTCCAGCTCTTGGCATTATATGAAAATGCTGGGAAAGGATCTTTAGTATAGGCAAAATTGTTCAATATGAATCCTATTTATTTTTTTCTCTTAAATGGGAAATGTGTGCAGAATGTACATTTAAGGTTACATATTATTGTGAAAATTGATACTTTAAGGCAGGCAGGTTCAACCTAACTCTGTATCTGAGCTGAGAGAGTTCTAAATTATCTTCACACGCTGCCTATCATTGATAGTGTCTTGAGTATAATATTCCTAGTGACTTACCAACACCACGAACAGTGTTAAAGCCAAATATGCTTTCTTTTTAAATCACTAATCCATTTTCTTTACCCTTAATTGTGCTAGTATTTTCATACCTGTTCTTCTTCTGGCCTGTGTCTTAAGTGTTTCAGGGGCCAGCAGCATGTGTGTGCTGATTACCAGCTATCCTCTCTCTTAGGCAGCTGTCCTTACGAGAAACTACATCTGGATTTTTATTCCCTGTTCACACCATCACTTGAGTTCTGTTGTGAGTCCATTCCAAACAGTTATAGCTAAATCCATGCGGAATTATGAAAAACTCAGATTTCCCAAATTTAGAATTAATGCTAAATGTCCAACTACACCGTTGGTGTAAGATTCAGAACAACTATAAATATGTCGTGAATCAACAGTTTGAATCTCAATTAGTGATACATCAATTTCTATATGCTCAGGGTCTCACTGAGATGTTGATCAAAATTTAGAGTATGCATGGTGCTACGAATGTATCCTCTCTCCTGACAGTACTGTATTTTTATCAGTAAAGGGAATGAGAGAAGAAAATTATGTGAAACTAAAAAAAAATGTGGGGTTTTCCTGAGCTGCTCAGAGAAGAACGTACCATTTGCTAAGTAGTAAAAACCATTTGCTAATCTGTTCCCATCTGCCTTTATTACTTCAACCCACTCAGCTAGACACTGCAACAGCCACTTTATTATGTGCATTATATCAACTTTAAATCATGCACTGAGCAACTGTTTGCTTCATTTAGTCTTTATTTTTAATAGAAACTGAGGACATCCAGCTTTGCTTTACTGGAAAGCTTATGGATCCTGTGGATTTAGCATTTTTCTGCAGGTTGTGCTCTGTTTTCCAGATTTATTTTTTTTTTTTAAGTTCCATAGCTTGTTTGGTTGCCAACATTATTGTAGGCTTCTTAATGTAAATCAACCCACTGCTGTCTTCCTGAATCTGGAGACCAACTAAAACAATAGCACCAAGAGGTGTGAATTTTCCCCCTTCATCTTAATAGACTGGTAACTTCCAAGTCTACTTGTGACCACTGAAAGGCTTAGTGTTAACCTCTCCTCCTATAGGATGTCCAACAAATGCACTTGTTGTCCAGCCCCATATGGACATACCAGATGTTCCTTCCACTGGAGTGGACATTCCAGAGGAAATTGCTGCTGGCGGCACAGTCCAGTGGCAGGACAGAGGTAGGAGACTGGGCTGGTCCAGCCCAAGCCAGTAGTGATATTCTTTTTGAACTGCACAAACTGACTTTATAAGCTGTCTCCAGCAATTCCTCTTGTGAACTACCACTTCTAACCATTTTTCCAGATTCCATAGGGATGTTGCTAAAATTGCTGAGCAATTTTTGCTCATCTGCATCCAATATTGAGGACTTTAACAAGTTGTGGAATATTTTTTGCTCCCTCTAGGCAGAGAGAAGAGAGGATTTGCAGATATATTTTCCTCTCTTTTCTGTAGAAATAAAGACAGACATCGACTTAGTTTGTGCAAGGCCATATATTTAAAACAGATCCAAAAGGACTTTGCAACATGTAGGTAAGAATAAGCTTTTCCAAATGATACCAAATCATGTGCCCTTCTTTCTGTTATGCTCCCGTTTGGCCCTGTCTTACTATATAAAGCACACTCATTTTGCTTGTTCGTCAGGTGCCAAGTGAGTGCAAGTTACTTCACCACCTATATATGCCTTAGAATTAATTTTTGTTTATCACTAAAAATTCTAATTATAATACCAAAAATTGCTGTAGATTTTCCCTTGAAGCATGTCGTTCTACATCTTCCATCTGCATCATCCCAGATGCTTCATAGGTATTTCTGACTTGTTGCTTTTGCCCCCCCCTTCCTATCTATGATCTTGCTCATGTAGTCAAAGATGACTGAAAAATCACAGTATCATCTCTCCATCTCTTTGGTGTATCTTTCCTTCTCCCACTTGAAGTCTCTTCTGCTTCTTTCCCATCTCAGAAATAGGAGCTGCAGTTTATTGCCCTCTTCTAAGCATTCCTTTTACCTCCGCAATACAGTAGTATTTCTTATTCTCCTTTGGGCAAAGGGAGAGATCACTGTGTCCCATGCTTTTTTACCTTAACTTCTCAGTTTTCACTGGATATTTACATTCAAGGCTTCTTAAATATTTTTAGTTTCTTTTCATCCTGGGTATTGTCTAGTCAGTTCCAGCTTCTTGCTCTACAGTCTCATATCTTTAGGGGTCATTTTCTAGCTGAAACTCAGAATGAGAGATTCATCATCACCCTTCATGATCTACCATTGGACTCGATCCTTGATCTCTCTACATTCTCACTCTAGGTCTCCATATTTAGATTTGTCAAAAATCATGTAGTGTCTCTATACAGAACATCTCCATGGTAGAGGTACTGCCTAGCATCTACTCAACTGAACTTTGATCCATCCATACTGTGATAGCTGTAGGGATCTTCTCTCCTTGTCTCTAGAGAAGGACACTGCTGTCTCTGGCTGCCCAGAGCTGCTTCTCACAACAGTGCCATTGCAGGGTGTAGGAGAGCACACCAGCATCAGGATTGCAGAGTTTTAGCCTTTATAGATTTGGGGGAGTTTACTGGAGTCCTGAAATGAAATCCCATTCTGCAGGAAGCATCAGGCTCTCAGATGCTTGGATAGCCCAAGAGTTTCTGGTCCTTTGTGTGGATGGATCCCATAGGAGCACTGTCTTGTTTTAATTCTCTTAACACATCTTGCTGTTACGTGTGGTGGTTAAAAGGCAGAAAGATCATAGCCTGGTTCTTGTGAACCTGATAGCATCTGCCAGTCTGGCAGACAAGAAATGGTCTCTTGGTCTGGAGTCTTTTTCAGAGAATACAGAAACCCACCAGGTCCTTTTCACAGCTGCTTTTCTGGCTTCACAAATAACATCAAAGTTCAGAGAGAGGTAGCAGAAAGCATCAGGTGTGGGGTACCAGAGTAGCATTCTCAGCTAGAGCAGCCCTGTATTCCTGAGATTGTTTTCTTAGGAGTCGGTTGGTTGTGTAATTTCTTCCTCCTTTTTTCTTGACGGTTATTATGATCTCTGTTCTGTGTTTGTAATAACGTGTGTTTACTAATAGTGTGGTGGCATGCCACTGCCAAGCTGCTTCTGCTAACAATAAAAAAAAGGAAAATTGATATTTATGGAGACTTGGCTGGCCGGGCTGTAGCTCTTGATTTTTATTGTAGCTGACTGCAGAGTTCTCAGACACGAGAATCTGTATCTCATTGTGGAGAGCTGGTTTCCATTTCAATCTGGGTCCCATTATTAGGATTTGGTTTACATTCTGTAAGGTTAGCCATGTGCGGATTCACACAAACAAATAAGTAATTTATTTCTGTAACTTTCACTTGTGGTATTTAAACTTCCACCTATTTGAAATATCTCTGGAAGGGGATAAGAGGAACTAACTACAATGTTCCTCTTCCTAATGGATGGGTACGTTAGACTGCAACAAGCAGTCTAATAAAAATAGTTTGAATTAATTTCCACACTTTACTGTGCCACCAGGGCAAGAGTGAGCCATGTTAGGGAAGAGTATTGCAGATGTGAATCGCCTCTGCTAACGCTGCCTATCTCTGGTGGCTATGTGGGGGACCCTGTCTCCAAGATTGTCATCAGCCCAGCATGCTCCTCCAGCATCAGCTACCACTTGGAGATAACTTCATGTGCTGTCCAGTGAGAATTTCAGGTTCACGGTATTTAATGTTTGAAGAGCTTTTGCTGTGGTTCACAGTTAATGTAAGAGAACAGTTCACTTCCCAGAAAAGCTCTTGGTCTCTGGGAGCAAACAGTTGCATTTAAGCGAAGACTTTGCCCTCGACAATCAAATCTACCTTGATAGAGATGGGATATTGGAATCCTAACCATGTATGAGAGTATCAGGTGTTGAGGTTGGGGCTTTTAAAAAGCGTCTCCAAGCAGAGCTATGTGTCTGTGGACGATTGACTTCCTTTGGAGGAATATATTATGCCAAGGAGGTGACTTGGCAGAGATGAAGCATTTCTAGGCAAGATGCCTGGAGAAAGGCAGTTGGCACTGTCTGCCTCTGAGCTAGGGCTTTTCTTGACGCTGCAGTCAAGGCAAGGGGAGTCGTGCTAAAACCAAAAGGCATCCTTTTGTCCTTCTCTTCTACGAGTAGGGTCTGCTTGTCTCAGGAGACTCAAAGTCTGCTTCTTCAGCTCCAATAAAGAGCTTGGTTCATTGCCAAGCTGAATCCTACTGCTTCCAATCAGCTCTTAGGTATTACTAATGATGTCTCCTTCCTTCTTTGTTTTTCAATTACGTGCGAGCAGGAGTTGTGTAACTCCTGTCTTTCACTTTTTTGTTTTCCCCTGTGGTGCTCATCCAAGATACTAATAGAAGAAAAGGTGACTTGACCTTTTTACTGACCAAACAGGGTTGTCACAATGTCTGAGTAAAGGGGACCAACTAGAAAAGTACTTTTTTCTCTGAAGGAGTCTCATACCAATACCAGCCCAGCATTACAGCCGTTCATGCTGCTGACAAAGAAACAGGCTCAGTGAGGACACATGCTTTCACAGGTAAATTCTCCTGCTTCAATGTGTATTGTCCCACGTCAGACACAAGGTACACTTATGTCTTCTCTTACCAGTTAATCTGCATAATTCCAGTGATGGAAACTGATTCTTTTCATGGCAAAAGTTATGCCAATTACATATTATTCAATTATGAGTTTGTTACTCTGAGTCTCTCATCATTAGGGGGAAGAGGAGAGTGGTATTTTAGAAGTAGTGGGCTGCCCCGCAATACAGCTGTGTTATGGTGCATCTTATACACATGGAAGTTTTAACAAGCTTAATGAATTTAAGCTGACTTCTTGAGAACTGAACTGTGCAACTCTATAGTCTCTAGACAAAGTTATAATACAAGAACATGTAAACATCATACATTGGATTTGTCCTTTTCCAGTCCTACATTTTCTCAATTATATGGGTGCAAAATATGTGCTTCGCTTTTGGTTCCCATGCAGTTTCCATTGAATCCCACTTCATAAACTGCATTGAATAAATGAAATATGAAGTATGTCTGTGTTTGGAAAGTTTCCTGGTTTTCTTACCTGGATTCATAGTTTATATACACATAAGACCCTAACCATATTAAAATAAAAAAATGAATGTGAAAACTATATTACCATTTAGTGATCCCTTTTTAGTTAGGGAAGAAAATTGTGATTCAGCCCCAGAACAAATGGAATTTGCAGTTTACAAAAGGCAGAAAAATGAGTGTCAAAGTGAGTTCAGAGGTGGCAGTATTCCTTAATTTTGAACATTCACTGCGATTAATTGTTCTTCCTGTGGTCCTGCTGAGCCAAACAATATTAGCTTTGGTTGTCATCTTGTACTAAGACTTCAGTGAGAGCTTTGCTTGAGAAGTATGGATGCTTTTGCAGTGTTAAACACATTACTATTTATGACCCTGAATTTTGTTTTGCTTCTCAAAGAAGAGCTTCATATTTGTATTGAATGCTGACTATTTTTAATATTAACATTAGATTTGAAATGCTATCCAGATCCTTGGTGAATATAAGCTGGCATAACTCCTTTGGTGCCAGTGAAGGGAAGTGTTGACACACATGGATCTTGGCACTTTGCTTGTTCCTGTTGTGATTCCTAACTGATGATAGTGTGAGCTGCTCTCAAGAAACCCAGCTTCTTTGGCAGCTAGGCTGGTCATGCCCACCAAAATCAGTTCCATAGCTGTGTTTATTACTTCTGGATTTTGTCTGGATGTCAGATTCAAAGATGTATTGAGCCATCATATGAGAACATTTTTCCAAGTGGGGATAATACCTCCCCTCCTTCCCACTGCCTGCTCTCTCACTGCTTTATGACCCCTCTTGCTATGAAGTCGTTTTCATAATGTTCTTACGAGCAGTGCTCCCCTGTGAGGCTGTGACTTATCTCTTCATGGCTGTTGGCATCTTCTGCTGGCAGCCACGGGAGGCTGATGGAGGGGAACGCTCCTGCAGACATCCCTCTCTGACAAAGCCATAGAGAAGAGAGAGTTAATAGGAGGGAGTGGATTCTGTGTTTGGAAAAAAAAAATTAAAACATTAGCTTGCTGCTAGTACTTTATTACACCCGGACTGTGTTCTTACTGCAGAACCTCATAAATAATATTTCATTTAAGATTTCCAAGGATGGAGTGAGGAATTTTAAGGACCAGACTGATGGATGCGTATTTGTATCATCACCATCTTTAATTCACTGCTCTTGGTAAACTAGTAGAGGATTGTGGTTCAGTGACTACTAATAAATACATCATATTGAACTGGTATACGTTTAAAAACACAGATTTTTTATCACTTTCGCTCTAAGCTTATCTCTAACACCTTGGGCCACTCTGAGGGTTCAGTTTTCAGTAACATAGGTAACACTAATGCATGAAAGATGTAAATTAAAGGCAAACTAATTTCTGCTGATAGAAATTATTGTAGTGGAAGAGTGGTGTACACCAGCTGGCTGACTGGCTTTTGGAGAGTAAATGATGCTAGCTTGGACTCCTGTGCTTTCCTAAATTGATGGGTAGATCTTCAGCTGGAAGAGAGGAGGCAATTCAAGTGGAGTCAGGAGAGCCATGGACACTTGCATGAGCTGAGGATTTGTCTCAAGCTCGTCTTCCATGTTCCATGTAAACCACATTGTGTAGCATCTTTTAACTGAAGGGAGTATTAGTAGAGAGAGCAGTCTTATCCATGGAGCTGTTTCTTCCAAGGTGGAGTGTAGGCCCATTGGATATGAGGAAGTTGACACTATCCTCCTTTATGCAATTTTTGTTCTCTTTCTAGAGAGTTCACAGTGGTGAACTCAATTTAGCTCCAAAAGAGGGCATTTTGTTTTACTAACTTTTTTCTCGAACCTTTTACAAGTATCCTCATCTCAGTCTGAGTTCTTCAGAAGGTATTTATATGTGCCAACAGACAACAGTGTCAAGCTGCACTATGTTTTTAAACACAGTTTCTGCAATAGGGTAGTGTTGTCTCAGTTTAAAAAATAAGAACATTAATTGCTGAGGTGTTCATATTTCTAAAGGTTTGTTGTCACTGAACTTTGGAGTGCTGAGCACGTAGCAGGATGCGTTGTTGGACCCAAGCTGTCTTGTGTGAAGCATTGGATATGCTGAGACACCAAAAGCTTATGGAGAATATATGTTCAGTGTCTCAGTTTTAAGCTCCTAGCAGCAATGGTCCAGAAGCTACTGAAGTTAAAGAAATGGAATGGGGGCAAATGGAAGTACTAGAGGTGGAAGGGAGAATTTTGTTTCCTTTTAGTTTTAAGCATGAATTAATGGCTTTTATTAATGCAAACCCTTTCAACCTAAGGTAAATGTAAGAACTTTGCAAACTGCAGTCTGTCTCAAGATTATTCTTCATTCGAGGATATTTCTGTGCAAAAGTGTAGGTGTGGCGTTATGGATGCCATTGAGCTGTCCGGAGTAAAATTATTTTGTGTATCTCTGGAAGCACATCTACAACACAGATACAGGCATTGTATCCTGCTCCTGCTTTGCATTTGGTGTCTTGCACTGAAGCCTGTGTCACATCTGTGATTGCTTTCCAGCCCACTGGAGCAGAAATGGTTCAAAGGTGCATCTACCTGAATGGCAGGTCACATTAGGTTGTAGAAATACAAAAGCAGGAACACTACCTGTTAGCTTGACACAGAAGTGGTTCCCAGCACTTGACCTGGGAAGGATTACATCTGGAAGGGGACCCACCACGAGGATACAGCTGAACATTGTATGAAGGTACTGAAGACAAAACTTCAGCCAGGATACTCAGTAAAACTCTTCAGGTTTTGTTGTCACAGGTGTTCTTCGTTACCACAAGTGATCAGGTGCTGACTTTTTTCTCCTAACCATCATCAGGAGCATGGGCTCCCCTTACCAGACTGGGAACAGTTACTCAGTCCATATTAAGAAGGAGAGGGTCACCTATAGAATCCATAGCAACACTGATGGCGTCATCTGCATACCTTGGTGCAGAGACTGCCCCAATATTTGACTCATCACATCTCTTCTATAACCCAGTGGGCCCTATTCGGCTAATGCCGTACAGGCGTGTGGGGAAGGAAAGCACATTTTATATGTCTCATTGGGCGGTAGTTTTCTGAGAGGGCAGCTGCTTGGATTCATACTATGTTTGAAATTTCAGATACATTGTTTAGTTGTGATTTATGCAAATGATGGGTCATTGCTCCCAGGCTGGATAAAGCTTAATTGTTATTAACCAAGAGAACTGGAAGAAGGCGCTGGGAAAGAAGCAGGCTATCTTCCCCAGAGGGATCCAGGGAAATTAGGCTAATAATATAAAGTATGTTGGCTGGAGCAAAGCTTCAAATAATTTCTGTGGTTTCTGCTTTCACACAATGTAATTGCATGTATGTACGTGGCTCTTGTTGGGAGAGCTCTGGATAAATCCCTGTCTGGATTGTTTGTCTCTGCGTCAGAGTCTGGCAGTAGGTTTTGTGGAACCTGGTGTTGCATCTCATGTAGCATTTTTCATGTGAATATTAGTGCATGAAACAAAAATCTGCTTTTAATGAGCATTTGAGCGAATATAAAAGTAAACCCAGTAGAAGCATAAGCACTATCAAAATGAATTTGTAAATTGGGGAAAAGGAGGGGGAAGGGAAGTAACTAATATTTGCAGTTCTTGCCATGATTGTCAGGTGTTCATTTCAATGACATGTGAAATGTAGTGGCAACCTGTGTCTAAATGCAACAGAGGGACCTCGACAGGCTGGAGAGATGGGCAGAGGGGAACCTCATGAGGTTCAACAAGGGAAAGTACAGGGTCCTGCATATGGGAAAGAATAACCTCATGCACCAGGACAGGTTGGGGGCTGACCTCCTGGAAAGCAGCCCTGCGGAGAAGGACCTGGGAGTCCTGGTGGACAACGAGTTAAATATGAACCATCAGTGTGCTCTTTTGGGCAGGAAGGCCAATGGTACCCTGGGTTGTATTAGGAAGAGGGTTGCCAGCAGGTCAAGAGAGGTTCCCCCCCCCCCCCTACTCAGCCCTGGTGAGGCCCCACCTGGAGTATTGTGTCCAGTTCTGGGCTCCCCAGTACAGGAAGGACATGGAACTCCTGGAGTGTATCCAGCGAAGGGCAACTAAGATGATTAAAGGACTGGAGCATCTTTCATATGAGGAAAAGCTGGGGGAGCTGGGCCTGTTCAGCCTGGAGAAAAGATGACTCAGAGGGGATCTGATTAATGTTCATAAATATCTAAAGGGGGGTTGTCTAGAGGATGGAGCCAGACTCTTCTCATTAGCACCCAACAATAGGGCGAGAGGCAACGGGCATAAACTGCAGCACAGGAAGTTCCACCTGAACATAAGGAAGAACTTCTTTACTGTGACGGAGCACTTGAGAGACTGGAACAGGTTGCCCAGAGAGGCTGTGGAATCTCCCTCCCTGGAGATATTAAAAAAACATCTGGGCAAAATGCTGGTTCATGTGCTCTAGGAGTCCCTGCTTGAGCAGGGTGGTTGGACTAAATGACCTTCAGAGGTCCCTTCCAACCTCATCTACTCTGTGATTCTGTGAAAATTAGTTGGGGAGACATGGCTAAGTGCCACGCACTGCTCGATTGCAAAAACACCAACATGCACACCTGTCTTGCAGCATGCCGTGAGGAGGAATGGAGAGAAGCTGCCAGCTCTGCAGATGGGTGGCTGGCTTTCCTTTCCCAGGTTGTGACATACCTGGGCCATTGTCACTGCAGCACTGCATTTTTTTTTTTTCCCTAATAATTTTCCTGTCTGCATGGCACTTCATACAGGGCAGCACATACAATGGTTTGCTTGACTCCAAGCAAGCTGGCATTTTTCAAAGTGTCATCTATTCTCAGCAGCAATTTTTAAAACATCTTTTTACTCTGTTATATGTATTTCATGACTGGTTCTGCTTCCAAGAGGTTAACTGAAACCCCTGGATAGAGCGTCCCTGCAATTCACCTACTGCCGGATTCTTATGCCTCAGGCATAAAAAGATACTTTCCTTACTAGCACAGAGGGTGGAGGGTTGAGTTTGTGTGTGCTGGGAGACATGGGGGCACCAGGTGATGAAAATCCAAGTAACTAACTCATTGAGGGCTTCAGGTTGGGCAGTGAAGGAACCTGGATTACTGTAGTGCTTGCTTCTTCTGCTTATGTTTCTCTGGAGTATGTACTTAATAAGTTCATGGGCTTACTTGAGGCTTACGCTCATGCAGCCAAAAACCAAGTTACTTTCTAGGTCATCTTCCCTGGTCTTCCATCTCCTGCAAGTTATCTTTAGATTGTACAGCTTTGGGCATCCTGAAAGAACATTAGACATATCCAGAGAGCCTTTTGGCCCTTCAGGCCTCCTAGACCTCTCAGTGAGGGACAGCAGAGGTTATACTTTTTGGAGGGATGACTCATATGCTTGCCATGGGCAGAGAATCAACTATTCCATGGACTAAGATCCCCTGCAAGCTGGCCAAGCAGAAAAATTGGCTTTAACTATAAAGGTAGCTGGTAGCCTGCCCTTCACTTGGAGGTAAGAGGAGTTGGAGAGCTGCCACTGTGGGAGTGTACTTCAAAAATAGGGACAGAAATGAGGAAAATGTTAAAATGCAGAGAAAATGCCAGTTAAAGAGCCATAACAGGCTCTGAAGGCTCACCAATGTGAGGCTCTAGTGCTAATACTGAGCAGCAGATCTCAAGGCTAACTAACAAAAGGAAGGAGGCTTGGCAGGTAGCTCTGGATAAAAGTTTATTAAGAAACATACTTTTTGACATTCAGTTACATCATAGTGTTTCAAAACAGAGAAATTTATCTCTAGGTTTAACAACTGATTGAATAACAGGGACGGTATCTGCAGTTTTGCTTCCGAGGGAATTGGGCCTTGCTTCCTCAGTCTAATCTCAGGGTTTGCTTCTTCTTATGCAGCTTCCTGAAACACTGTGAGCCTCCAGTCGCTGTGTAATTAGATCTGCTTCGTACAGAAAACTTTAATTTGTAGATCCCACAGCATCAGCATGTGGTCAGTGTTTTCTGCTGAGTTCTACAAGTGGAAGAACTGAGGCACAGAGCAGGAGGATGGAAGAACGGGTGCAATGGTCTTCGGTACCAGCTCCTTAGAAATGAGGGGGCTTGTCAGCTCCATAGGAAGGCTTTGTCATTTCAGTTTCTGAGGCGTTATCTATTCTGCCAGTTTACCCTGGAACACGGATTCATAGAAAGGCAAGTGCTTTGATTGTTGACATTACCTCTGTGTTGACTCTCCCTTAGCTTCCCAGCTCCCAGGCCTGGGGACAGACGCATGGCATGCCACAGCTGGCACTTGGGAACAAGGCAGCATACCAGAAAGCCCAACTGCTGCACGGGTTAGCCACAGCTACTGCCGCTGTGGTGAGGACTGGCTTGTCAGGAAGGGAAACTGGGATACTTAGAGGGTCTTGCTCTGATCCTCCAAGCAGCATGGGCACAGATAGCTTGAGTCATCTGCCTCCAGCATCTTCAGATTGACGCTGTTGAGGTTAAGTTTGCTGTAGTCTCAAGAGTACGTCAGTGGTGGGATTCCCCTGAGCTCTGTATTTGGGATGTGGGATTTGCATGGGACCAGACCTGCTGCCACATGCTGCGGGCAGGGTCCTTGCCAGTGCCTGACATGGATGAACTTGGTTCATTTCTTCAAACAATGCCTTTTGAAAAGGTATGTGACCTTTCCTTTAGCATAATAAATACCATTTGGAGGTTGTTTCCATCATAATTAACTTCTAGAAACAATTATCTTATCTTGCTTTGTTTAAAGGTCTTAATAACTTTTTTGCCTTTTCTTTCTATACAGTTGTGTGTAAGCCTTGGGTTTTTCTCAGCTTTTAGTCATTTTTGTGATATTAACCTTCCACCTGCCTGGTTTACTTCAAGGCATGCTTCAAATGTCCCAGACATAATGACTTTAACAGTATGTCCCTCCTGTAAGTACCAGTTAGCAGCAGTAAGACACCCAGAGACCAGGTTTTAATCAGCCTTGACTGAAGACTAAAAATGATTCACTCCTGTCAACGCTGGGCAACACAACAAACAGCCCTCCAGCAAATCACTTAAGCAGAAATATGTTGGCATGTTTCTATAGCAACTAAGGAAAAATATTTCACACAAAAGTCCATCTGCTGCAACATAGAAGGAGATCTGGCCAAGGATCCCGTTATAAATTAATCTTAATTTGCAAATTTTATTTTTGCAACCCTCACACAGGCACTTGCACAAAAAGGCAGAACATAAGTGAGAGGAAAGACAATTGATTTTTAGATAGAGGCTGTCAATTAATCAACAAACTGGTCATTAATTTGGGAAGCAGTGATTGTCTGAGGATGAAAAATCACAGTGCCTTTGAGAGGTATTCATCTTCATTGCTGTTTACCAATCAGGCTGCATCACACCATCTTGTATGCAGTGTATTTGGAAACACACTATTTTTTCAAAGGAGGCTGGTAGCAAGCATCCAATTTTTTTTTTTAAACCATTTTGGTTTGATTTACTTGTAAAGAGTTACTCAAATTTATTGAACCATATAAAATGCTTTGTAGAAGCCATCAAAGTGAGGAGAGTGGGAAAAACCAATGCGATAATTTGGACTGCGATGCATTTTATTTTATGTGATGTCAACACTTCAAAGCCTATTGGAGCTGTGCTTGGGACATCTGAAATATTTTATGGGGTGCTTTGTGTCTGTGCTACAAACCATCTCTAACTATAGATTCTCTTGCACAATGTTCACATGGTGCTGCCAGGGTTTCTTTCTTTCTTTCTTCCTCACTAGCTGCTTTCTATGTCTCCTCTGGCAGTTTTACACAGCCCCCAAAAATAAATTTAGAAAAAAACCAAACCAAACCAAAAAAAACCAAACCAAATTAAAAAAACCCAAACAAACAAGCCAACAAGAACTTTCTTCCAGCTAAGAAGCATGTAGAGCAGCGTCCTAGAAGGTATGCCAAAGGGAAGGGAAGTCCAGCCTGAAGAGGTTCTGTCACCTGGAGCTTTTTATGAAAGGCTAGACTTTAAGATACTTCAGGAAGAGGGTTTTGTGTCTTATGTCATATGTCTGTACTTATGAACTGGGGTTGTTGAGCCTGGAGAAAAGGAAGCTGAGGGGAGACCTTCTGGCTCTCTCCAACTCCCTGAAAGGAGGGTGTAGAGAGGTGGGGGTGGGTGTGTTCAACCAAGGAACAAGTGACAGGACAAGAGGAAATGGCCTCAAGTTGCGCCAAGGGCAGTTGAGATTGGATGTGAGGAAGAATTTCTTTGCTGAAAGGGTTCTCAGGCATTGGAAGGGGTTGCCCAGGGCAGTGGTGGAGTCCCCATCCCTGGAGGGATTGAAGAGTCGTGTAGACATAGTGCTGAGGGACATGGGTTAGTTGGGGACTTGTCAGTGTTGGGTTAATGATTGGACTTGATGAGTTTAAAGGGCTTTTCCAATCCACGCAATTCTGTGTGATTCTGTAATACACGATGATATTTAAGCACGTATTGATAAAGCTGGCAAATGTTGTGATGGTAGAAACACAGAGTTCTAGCAGAACAGCTGTATTGCCTGCTCCGCACCACCATTTCCCTTGCCCAGGAGCGTCCTTCACGAGGAGGAGTGGCAGCCTGTTTCATTTTGAGTGAATAGATGCACAGTCTGAGCACTGGCATGATAGGTAAACATGTGAATATGGGAATAGAGCTGCTTATGAAGAGGAAAGGGAACATGAGAGAAGGAAATGTAAGAAATCAGAAGTCTTGGAAAGACTGCTTTTCCCCATTTCATTTCTTCCATGCCTTCATGCCTCCTCTCTCTTCAGCTATAACTATTCTAACTAAATGCCATCTTCTCCATGGGGCAGGATTTGAGCAGAAAGAAACTTCTCCAGATGGGTTTAGAATACATTTTGATTTTAAGCAGCAAACAAATACGTATTTTTAAAGAAAAAAAATTAACAGGAACAAACAGAAAACAAGTGTTGCATCTTGTCCTCAATCTGTTTTGAGATACTTTGCACTGATCAGTTGGAAAACAAGAAAACAACTTCCTTAGCAGAAAGAAATGCCCAACCCAGAACTTAAAAGCAACTGAATTACTAACATTTTTCATAATCTATTAAAACAAGTTGTTTTCTCTGAGATTTTTTTGATGCACAATGGTTATTTTTATTTCTAAAGTTGTTGGAGAAGAAGAAAATTTGACTCTTTGGCAAAAAAAATTGCACTGCTGTCCCTCTCATGATTGCTAACTGCTCATTTTTAGCTCTACCTGATACATTGACTTTATCTGAAATTTTGATCCAAGACTGTCAGACCTGTTGAGTTTAACACTGAAATAAAAAAGATTTGCAGCTGCAGAGTAAAAAGTCTGCTAAGCACATTTGCTTACAAAAATGCTGCAGTCTACTGTACTGTGGGGCCATCAGAATAATTAGGGGTGAGTCGGTCAGGAAATTTGACTCAGCTGGGCCCAGGTCTGGCCAGTTTTGAGATCTAGAAGGAGGAAAACATCTTTCAAATACAAATACATTACAGCATTTCATATGGATGAACTTCCAGAGTTCCAGGCATTATTTAAGACTCTTCGTACATTGGCCTATGGACAGTGAATTAAAGTATTTTAATTTGGTTTGACACTGTAATAGCTAGCATGAAAATCTGTTACATCCATCACAATACCCAGCCACATACAGCACTTAAAGTGCCATGAGGCACTTGGTGCATCCAGAGTAGCATTCCCAAGTGAAGAACCATTTTGCAAAATTCATACTGGGAAGGAAATGAAGAAACTGATTTAGGTTTAAAGCAATCTCCCATCCCCATTAACTTAGTTTAAACCTGAAAAATCTGAACTGACATTATAGTCAGGTTTGGAAAAGTTGTACTAAATTCCTTCATTGTAGAAACTATTTTAGCCAAGCTTCATTCAATAACCAGTATGATCATAGATCCTAGACTGGTTTGGGTTGGAAGGGACCTTAAAGATCATCCAGTTGCAACCCCCCAAGTGCCCCCAGGGACACCTTCCACTAGACCAAGTTGCTCAAAGCCTCATCCAACCTGACCTTGAACACTTCCAGGGAGGAGCAGCCACAGCTTCTCTGAGCAACCTCTAAATGATGCTCTGATTCTAAATACTTCCTACATCATTCTTATTACCATTGGTCTACATTATTCGTAGTATTCTATTAGTTAAATATATTAGTGTGGTGGTTTCAGTTGGCCAGCACTTGGCTAGCAGCCAAACACAGCCAGTCGCTCATTCTCCCCTACCACGCACACTCACGGGAATAGGGAGGAGAATTGAGGTGCAAGAGTAAGGACACTCTTAGGCTGAGATAAGAACAATTTAATAATTGAAAGCAAATAAAACTTAAAATAATAATAATAATATTGAAATAATAATGATATAAAATATGCCAATGAGTGATACCCTGTGCAATCACTCACCACCTGCTGACCAAGCCCAGCTCGTTCTCAGATAATGATCCCAGAGGAGCAACAATCCCAAAACCGCAATCCCAGAAGAGCAAGAGCCCAAGTGAAAGCCAGAGAGAACAAGAGAGGAAGAGCCCCTCATTAATATTGTGCCCATGGGGGATAGGAGATGGAATAGCCCATTGGCAGAGCCAAGTGCCAATTTAGCTTATTCATTTAAATATTGCTCACCCCCTCTAGATCTTGCACTTGCAGACCAGCAAAACACCAAGTTCTTTGACTTCCAGTGACAATTGAAAACAAGCATGGGTATGTTATAAATGTTTTTCTCCTAACAAATCCCATACTGAGACCAAACCCCAGTGCTGTTCTAGCTGCTAAAAAGAAACCAGCTCTGTCCCAGCTACAAACCAGGACAACTGAGTTTTATTATTACTGGGAAATTTTTGCTGAATATACTAATAACACTGTGAGCCTTCAATCCAGGTTCCCCTTGGCTGAAAAGCATTGAACCAGGGTTCACAGGGTGAGCTCCTCAGTGGGTGTATTTTAGTGTCTCCCTGCTGGGACCAATATGCTGTACTCTTAGCTGGAATAAGAAAGTGCAGCTAAACTGGAGTAGTACTGATGTGCAGAACCTGATGATTTATTCCTGTGCCCATACTAGCATGTGCTGTATAAAGTCTGTAATGTATCAGCAATGATCACAATTTTTGCTGTGGAATTATTTAGGATATAAATTCAGTCTTAACTGAAGTCCATCCTAGGTCTGTCTTAACAAAATGCTATAAAGATTCTCTCCAAATTATTGTTTATGTAATGATTGGCATTTGTGCTTTAATACTAAGGCTTGGATTTGGTGATGAAAATACTAAAATCACTTTTTTCTGATCTCACCTCCCATATATTTTATCAGAGCTCACTGATATGTTTAAAGTATTCTGTAGGTGATTCTCATTGCACTGTTCTTGTGGGCAGCAAGTGGTCTTGATTGAGCCATAAAATGTTCTGTCCAAGCTTTGGGTGTTGATTGGTAAGTACCATTATATAGATATGCATTTGAGATCCCTTTTTGACATCGTTCCTGAAACCAAGGCTTCAAGTCCCAGGAAGGGCTGTAACCCCCTAGACGCAGGAAGTGCCAAAAATCTCATTAATCTGATACTCCTGTAGTTTTAGTCTGATTTCTGGAGTTAAAACATCTGATAAGCTTCAGCCTTCTGCTGATAACCCATGGGTTTATCTTCCATAAATATGTCCAATATCTTCTTGAAATGCAAACTTTTAGCACCCTTTTCTTCTGAAAGGCTCTGAGATGGAGGGGAGACACTCAGCTACCCATAAATTCCTGTTACCTTACAGGAGACATGTTCAGATTTGTGAAAGTGAAGACACTGATGATGTAGGACTTGCTATAGAGATCTCAAGGCAGATGAACAAGTAATGAGCATGAAGCAGTTGGCATGAAAAGAGACTTAATAATTTTTTTGTTGTGAGATCTGTCTAGAAAGCAGCTAAACTTTAAAAGGAAGTAGAAAGTTGTATAAACAAAATGAGGCTTGGTTAGCGGCAGCTACGGGAACCGACTTCTGCAAGGGTCAGTAGCTCCTGTCATGAGCTTGGTGCATTTAACCTACTGAGAAGGTAGCACTAATCCAGAGTTGACATCACCCACATAGCAAAAAAATCTACATTATGCTGCTTGCCTGCCTCACAGATCTTAGCTTAGGAGATACTGTTCTAGTCTCGAGTGACTCTTGAAGACCAAGGTGTTGAGTTGATAGTTTCATGCTCAAGGTCAGAGAGAGTCAGTGACAGCAGGGCACAGGGCTCAGCGTTTCTGACTTCAGCTTTCCTGTCCATGTCCTAGAGACATTTTCTCCATCCAGGTTTGGTGCCAACAATTTAGACACTGCTGTTTGGTGACAGCCATGATTCCTTTGCTTTACTGTTGGCTAATGTGTTTCTGTTATTTGCAGCTCTTCTTTCCTCACAGAGAATATTAAAATAGTGGGTTGAGATCATTGTACCTCACATTTCCTGCTATCGCTTTCCTCACCCATGGACATGACATTGTCTTTGCAGTGGTCCAAGTGCTGGGTGAAAAGCTTGAGTGGACAACTGCTCAAAAGCCTTACCTGCCCTGAGGGGCTTTGTCAAAGCACATCTTGATTTGGAAGACACATTTTGCCGTGGGATTAATACTTGTATATATTACATGTTTGGGAATTCAGCCTCGTTAGTCATGATTTTGGCTTCTCTAATAGATTTTTTATTAAGTGGATACCAGAGCTGCTGTTGAAGGATAGTTCTTGTTCTTTGGTTTAACATGGAGCAGCTACAGAATTTATTATAACTATAACTTTCTCAAAGTATTTCAGGATTAACATTTTCCATGGTCAATCTATGATAAATTCAGTACTAAAACAAGCAAACAAAACCCAAATAATCTGGCTATATCTATAATTTTGGAGTTGTCTGGGCTAAATCTTCCTGTAATAAAATTGGCATTTTTCCTTTTAGGTGGAAAACTGGCTCGAATGGGGGTACATAAGAAATGAAAATCTCCAGTAATCTGTTTGGTGGGTTCCCAGTGGAAGGGCAGTGTTTGCCCAGCTCAGGAGTTACACAGCTGACTTTGTTCTAACCTGTCAGGTGTTGTACCTCTTGGTGGAAACTAGAAAACAGGGATGAAAAATAATTTTTTCACTAGATCTAAATTATGAGCCCTCAAAAATGTTTCTGGCATGTTTATCAGTTTATTTCCCTTCAGTTTCTTTGCTTCATCAGTGTCTAAGAATGCTGGAGATGGAGAGACAGAGTGGATTTGGTAGTTGGTTTATCACATCGTTGTAAATTGGCTTTGACTGCTGTGAGACACTTGCGTAAAATCCTCACACAGAAGATTGGACTGGAAAGACTGGAAAAATTTACAAATATTTTTGTACATCTAAGATATCTTTGCCAATCTGTATGCCCCGGGTGTGTCGTGACATAGAAGGGCTCCAGCTATTTCTGTCTGCCCTTAATATTTTGTGCTTCATGAACCCTTATTAATTAGGATATTAATTTCCATATGTAGTTCTGGAACAATGCCATGCTGCAAAGGAGCTTTTTCCCACATGCCATTATTCCGGTTTTGTTCACTTAACCCACAATCCGATGCTGTTTATTACAGTACACGGCAGGTAGGACTTGGGGAATTAAAATTTTGGCAGAGAGAACGGGGGCTTTGGGAGGTTTTACATTGTGTCAGATTATTTATTGAAATGCTGTAAATGCCAGTTTATAATTTCTGGTTTCTGTGTAGCAAATCATTTGTGAACAGATTTTAATTTTCACTGCTATAGTGACATTTACCGTGAGAATGTATGCAAATGCACTTCGTGCTAGCAGTTGTTCATTAAGGGTGCACTCTGGCATTTGTTATTTGTTATCTATTCCATGTGACTGATTTCTTAAACAATCCTGGATTTGTTTCTTCTACCTGACCAGAGAAATGAGCTCCTTCAATACTAGAATAACAAAAAGGAATAAAAATATAATCTCTTTATGCAGAAAAAATATCCAAATTCATAAAGAAATGTCCCTAGATGGCTGTGCTCATGTCCTGGTTTTGTTAGGATAGAGTTAATTTTCTTTTTAGTAGCTATAATAGTGCTGTGTTTTGGTTTCAGTGTGGGATTTGTTATGAGAAGAATGTTGATAATGTACAAGGACACTGTGTTTGGGTAGTTTGTGAGTGCAAAGGACTTGGAGGGGGGAAGCGTAGTAATTGGCAAAACCCAGAATTAGCATTTGGTTATGCCAATGAGATATTCCATATCATATTACATCATGGTCAGTATATTAAACAAGATTGACCAGCAAGCTGGGAGAATTGCTCGGGCTCACTCTTCTGGGATTGTGATTTTGGGTTCAGAATTCCTTTTTGCTCCCCCGGGATCACTATCGGCGGGTGGTGAACAACTGTACTGTGCATCACTCATTTATATAGATGTATTATTATTATCATTACTGGGTTTATTTTATTTTACTCCAATTATTAAATTGTTCTTATCTCACCTATAAGTCTCCTTACCTTTACCCCTCCAATTCTCTCCCCTATTCCCTGGGTGGCAGGGGAAAGGTGGGGGTGCGAGCAGCTGCGTGGTGTTTGGCTGCCAGACAAGTTAAACTACTACAATTCACCAGTACCTGCAATCTTTCCCCAAAAATGTCCATGAACAATACTTCATTTTTCTTCAGGATACAGGTTATGGTATGAAAATCACTGCTTTTTTCTGTCTGCACAGTGCTGGCTGCTGATTAAGGGCCCCAGTTGAAGCGAAAAACTGTTCTATATGTCTGATTTACATTCGGAAGTGAACTGCCATTCAAAGACCAGGGATGCTGTAGGGTATGCCCCACAATTTTGGCATCTAAAGTTATCCCATATCTGTTACCTTGACATAAAGACCAGTTTGCCTAGGTAAACAGAGGTGACATCATTTGCAATTGGTGGCATCTCAGCCCACATACATCAAGGTGGAGCTTGGTCATTACTGAGCAGCTACAACCAGCAATTTTGGAGAATATAAAACTTAAATTTTAATCTCAGTTTGACATGTTGGAAAGGGAATTAGGTGCCTCTTTGACTTTTAAATGATCTGAAGAGGAATGTACTTGATACAGGTGGTAAAAATTATTCTTGGAGTCCTCAGATATTCCAGGCACACATCTATTTTCATTCCTCATAAACGTATCCCTGGTGAGAGGGGTGGGGACATCAATTAAGAGGAAAGCCATTTTCCACAGTAGCGAAGGATCTGAAATGAAAGTTCTGCAGATTAAGCAGAACAATCTCCAGAGGTTTTGCCAAACAAATTTTTCAGATTTCTTCAGGATTCTAGTCATGGCCTGTGATCTGAAACATTTGCCAGGAATTCAGCAGAAAGAGGAAAAATACCCCAACTCTGAAGTCGTGAACAGGGAGGTGGTTTGTGGGTTTCATGGGATTGCATCAGAAGTCTGATCTTCCCGGCAAAAGATACTCTCTTTGCAAACAATGAATCCTCTAAAACCACAAATGCCATGAAGTCAAACAGCATGTGGTTTGGATATGAGCAAACCAATTTGTCAAATGTGTTTCATTCAAAGAGAAGGAAATAACGAGTGGAAAACATTGAGATTAAAAAAAAAAAAAAAACACAAAAAACCCCAAACAAACAAAAAAACCCCACCTCAAGATACTTGCTACAAATTGATCCTCCCAAAGCAGAATCTAACCTTGGTTTTACCTAATGGAACTCCCTTGTGTTTGTGCTTAAACAGTGCTGCTAAGTGATCTGCATAATACATATTTATAATGTATGGTTATTTTTTGATTGGCACAGGGAGTGTTATTCTAGGTAATACAGTATTTTGTGGGAATTTCAATTGTGTTTTAGAGTCCAGTCTAAATATTGTGATGAATTTCTAGCAGATAGTCTCAGTAGACAAACACTGTCTAGGAGGTGAAACTGCCATTGTGTCTGTGAGTCACTACATTCAGCTGCTGGTGTTTAGATCCCATAGACAGGGCTGAGGATTTTAAGGCATCCGTCCCCGTATTACGATGTCATTTTAATTGGTCACAGTATAAAAAATTATTCTTTGAGGCAAAGGTTTGTTCCTTTTCTTACTGTTGCTAAACATGCCCAACACCCTCCCTTTCTCAACAGCAGTATTAAAAGCATTTGGAGAAGTATTTACCAGTTTTCCTTCTGTAATTTTTGACTTCTTTGTCCTTCAGGAGATAAAAGATGGGAGTATTTAAATATTTCAATCTACAGAAAAGAGCATTGCCCCACCTAGACGGTACTGTCTGCAGAACTAGTGGGTAAAATCTTGGCTTCATGAAGTTATGGAGATAACACAAATACTTAGGTATACCCTAACAATTTTGTGAAAGGTGCGCTCCACAGGAAAAGCAGAATTTCTCAGTGGCTTTAGTAAGATTGAACAAGGCAAATAGCTTTTTTTAAACTCTAAAAATAAACTGAGCAATGCAAGTCATGTTATTCTGCATGTGCAACGATGATGTTTTCAATCTGGAAGTTAATTTTACTGTCTGTGAAACTGAAATCTTGAAGGTCCTTCTTGGCTGAAAAGTCAAACTTTTCATAACTTAGCAAAGCCATTGCAAAGGTGAGCATCACACTGCAGTTTCTGCTCCCAGTTGCTTTAACTCAGGGAGTTCCTCTTCCCTGTGTTTTAATCTTTGCTTGTGGTTGCTAGTTTGATTTCAAAATGTTTTTGTTTTGATATAAGCAGCAGGCGATCTCCACCCACATCTTCATTATTATCTGTAAGAAATTCCACATAATTTGTAGCAACAGCTTTCAAAATCTACAGAGAGCTTAATTAGCATCAGTGGAGAACACTGAAACAGATTTTAAGCAATCATCTTTTTGTTAAGGGTTTGCTCACACTGACTCTCGTCTTGGTGCATCCCAGCTCCATTTGACCAGTAGTACTTTGGGGTCCCAGCTAGTAGTACTTTTGGTCCCTCCCAGTGGAGGCTCCGGCCAAGCACCATTCACCAGTAGAGACATCACCTTTGAAAGACATAGCTTTTGTTAAAGGCATTGGTTTCAGCTCCAGGTTTCTTAGAGACAAATCAAAATAGAAACTCCATCTCTAACAAGGCAATATGTCGAAGACAGCAGGGATATGGTCCCTGGATTTAATTTTCCCTGGAAAGAACCAAACTAAGGTGTCAGCTTATGAGTGAAGATTAAATCTACAAACCATTCTCCTTCACTGTTTTAAAATAGCAACATAGAAAAAGGCACTGATTACAAGAGAATCATGAGTATCACTGAATAACAAAATTGTGCCCAAAATCTTTTTCCTCTTTAATAAAATAGTGAAAGAAAACAAATATGTAATCTGTTAAGTAGCAGGCTAGATGGCAACTTTCATATCAGTTTTGGCTTATTTCCACTGGGTTACTCCAAATGTCTGGGGCCCCATGTCTTTAATTCAGTTCGAACTCCCACACAGGTTGGCTTTTTGACTGTCTTGCTGAAGAGCAGACCTTGGAAGCTAGAGCTAAAAATGTTAGGTTTTCCGATGATGGAGAACCTTTGTGTTCTACATATCAGACATGGAGAGAGGACACGTAACCATTGGTCCCTGGGTCTTGGAAACCCAGGACAGAAATCGTGCTAGCTATAAAAATTAACTGTTGAGCTCCCTGTGAAAATCCAGTAAAGTAGCAGGAACGGATGTAGTCCAATTTCTCTATACAAAATGTTTGTCTTATTTAGTTCCAACTTAAACAATATCCCACCCAGCTTATGAGCAGCCCAGAGAACATGGTGATGACTCAGTGGAGGGTAACCAGAGGTCATCAGACCTCAGTTCAGTAGCAGGGTGGAGATCAACACAAGCAAAATCACAGAATCACAGAATCACAGA
>NW_010286515.1:0-39537 GCF_000700745.2 Antrostomus carolinensis
ATATTTAATTTTTAATATTATTTTAATAGTATCTGTAATTTCACGTTAAAATGCAAGCACAGGTCACTGATGTATTGAGAGTTTGCTACTAGGTCAGAGGAGAGATCCTTCTCATCCTGGACGTGTATTCCAATAGTAGCAGATACTCGAGGAAGAGAAAAGTGAGCAAGTGCATGATTTTAATTGCCTGCTAAACCCAGTACATAATTGAGAGTGTGAAATACTCATTTTTCATACACTAATATAAAAATGAATTAGGTTGTTGTTTAATTTTCATTTTTTCCCCTTCTGTGTATTTCTTCTAGATGAGTGCTTATAATGTAGTAAACATCTACTTTAAAGACATTTTTCAAAAAGAAGTCTGATGAGAAATAGATGAATCTGGAATAAAAGCAAGACTGTCTGAGATGGTGTCTGACATTTGGAAGGTGTCCCTGCTGATGGCAGGGGGGTTGGAACTAGATGATCTTTAAGGTCCCTTCCCATCCTATCCATTCTATGATTCTATGATTTTTCCTCCAAAATTATATTTTTAAGAGAGGTTTAACTCAGTGATTATCATCTAAGGAAGACTGATTTTTGAAATTTGTGACAAGGAACAAGCTAGGCTAGCAAGTTTCAAAACAGAAAGTGTGCTTAGTGTAGTCTGTAGAGAAATACAGGAGCATAAACCTGATAATCTTCAGTTCTTCCTGAATCAGGCTAAATTAATGATTTCTCCTTTCTTTAAAAATAATTTGTAATCTGATTTCTTCAATAGAAGGGGCCATAAAATGTCTTCTGGTTAGGTAAGAGCGTATTTGTAGGCAAGATCTGCCATGGAAACTAGGATTTGAACTGATGGAAAGTGTAACCCTTCGAGGTGGGTTGTTACAGGACCTTATTGCCTAGATGTAGGACTGCATCATCTTTTTAACAAGAGTGTATAGTCAGTAGCATTTGCTCTTTGCTAATTATCAGGAGTTTCCCAGTGTAGGTATTTAAAATAATTAAACTACTTTGTTTTTCTTTTTGGTAGGCAAAAGAGGTGAAAAAGCCTTACTATAGATACATTTTCAATCTTGATACAATTCTTACAGCTCTTTTCCAATCCCATCAAATTTTTCAGTATCTGTTTAAAATGTACCTGATGTGTTCTGAGAGCTGGTGATAACACTGATTTTGTATCTATGAGTGTTTGTGAGAAAACTTCATCTCGTATAGGGTAAGTGAGGTCATGTTTTGCTAGGTTTGGAAAAGGACTTGGTAGAAACATGGGATAAGACAGTGCAGTAATGTGACAGATTAATGGGATTTGTCTAGGAACATATCTGAATGTTTCTGAAATCCACAGCTTCACTTACAGAATTCGCTGTTGTGCATAATTTCAAATTGGAACTGAGGGCACTGATGTGACATGTATGTGCTATTGGTCTTATGATTAATTAGTTCTTTTTAGTTTCAGGTCTTGTCAGCCCTGGATTTACATACTCGTTCTTTCATACTGTTGCTTCATCTTAGAAATGCTTTCACATTTTTAGATGATGTGAAATAGTCTTTTATGAGATTGAATATGTCTTACAAAATACACTTCTGAAAAGAGCGTGTGCTTCACCAGCTACTTATAATTCTTTTGAAATGCTGAATATATAGAAAAGAATGATCCATACTTTTAGCTGAAGAAATGCTGTGTGGTTCCTCAGCATGCTTCTTTTCAGGTCACTATCCCAGATCTCCCTGTGGGATCATGTAATAGTTTCATGGAAAATTACAGTCTCGACTCCAACGTGAAAGGAAGTTGCGCAAACATTTGGACAGGTCATTACTGTGATACACGTGAAAAATGGTTCCTTTTCTAGTAGTAAATTTCAATGTGATCCAAATGCCAGACAAAATTAAATCTAATGGAATTCTCCTACTCAGGTTGAAGAGGGTGCAGTAAGCCTGTGGAACTGGACTGTGACCAAACACTCGGCTTCTGTTATCAATGATGAGCAAAGAGCTAAACGTATGTATGTGTTCTGTGCCTCCCTAAATGGCTTTTGTGTGCTGTGGCACAAAAAGGAAAAACTTTCTGCTGACAGATATATACCATAGTGCTGTAGATTTGTTGGGATCTTTGCAGGTAAGGTGTAGACAGAGGAAAATGTGCAGCTGGGCTTGTATAAACAGTTCAGGAAGGAGCATCCTGGTGTAATAGTGATCTCCTTGTGACACAGAATCAGCGTGGGCATTCTTATCCCTCCCCCTTTCTGTGCCAGAGCATCAGTAAAGAGGTGATGTGACCAAAGGAGGCTGCAATTTGCCTTCTAATGCTGTGATTTTAATCTAAAAATGTATAGAAATAACATAGATGTAAATTTTAGACTTTTAGTCAATTTATATCAGGTGAAATTGTTTCTTTAATGTAACTGTCTCATCAATGTTTACATACAGAAAAACTCCAAATCCTCTTGTTACTTCCCTGCTTCAGCTAGGTGTACAGCTGGTGGATTTTTTTGGAGCCAGGAGCAGGGCTGGGGGAAAGCAGAAGTGAGCTTTTGGTCTTTTCCCTCAACCTGTTCTTTATGTGGTTCTGCAGGATTGCAATATCTGGCCTACATTTTTGTCTTGAGGGGTTATAGTCAAAATGATATATAATCTGCACCATATAAATTGTCAGGTAAAGGGAAAAGGGTAAGTTTACACAAAATAGGGAGTAATTGTAGAACATAATGTTCTCAGATCTTGTATTGCAGCTGAAGGGCCAGGGAGAGGCTGTTTTAAATACATTAAGTGGTGTCTTTTCCATCTCTGATATATAAGGAAGGCCTGAAAATGGTTTTGCTTTTTACTTTGAAAAGGTAAAGATTATTAAACTTCATTTCCCTATTTTGCTGAAGGCTGTTTTGAGGCTCTCAAGACATGTTACTGTAAGCACCTGCAATGTAATTAAGTCTTTGAATACCATATATTTAACTTAAACTCTCTCTAAAGTGTTTAATAGGTATTTTGATGAGAATATTTTTTTTTTCTTGCTGCCTAACAAGCAGTTTTAAGCAGCCTGGCTAAAATTCAGACTGCTTTGACTCCTGAAGCTTTACAGAGAGTTTAAGTTAAATATAGGTTTTTCTTGTAATTTAAAATGGTGATAGTCTTTCAGATATGGAAGGTAAAAAAAAAAAAAGAGAGAGAGAGAGAGAGAGAGAAAAGGGAACTTAAAAATGTCTGCACTGTTTTCCTGCAGTACGACTCGTGGCTTGCAGGCTGGTGTGTCTTTCTGAAGGCAGTGATCCTCCGGAGGGAACTATTCGAAGACAGATTTTGGTAAGGCTAATGGTGGGTGAGCAATGAAGTACAGTTGATCACCAGGGGAAACCTTCAAACCCTACTATGGTTGCTTAGGAAAAGGAGTGGAATATACCTGCAGTTCTGGGGAATACCCACACTGAAGGGAGACCTGTCTTACCACAGGGATACCTTGCTGAGCCAGTGCAGTTAGGAATTTCTGGACAGTGCAGTTTGCATTGCATCTTTGTCATATGGTGAAATGTTATATGAGCAGCATATTAATTTATTTTAATATCTTATAATATTGTCTAGTGGGGAAGCATAAGTCTTGTGCTACATCTAAGTGTTAAGGTCTTCATTCAGATGTGAGAGGTGCTTGTCAGAAACTGAAGACTTGAAATACCCCTCTCCTGCCTTAGATACCCGCATCAAGGAGATGAGATCTAACATTGCTTTTCTTGAAGGTGACTATATTTTCACAAAGCACTTACCATTTTCTCCTTCAGATGTCTATGAAAACTGGGAAAGGATGGATAGATATTGGAAAAGCTGATCTTGCCGATGGATTTCTAGAGATTGCCATGAGTGTAAGTTCTTTTACAGTTTTAATTTCTTATAAACACACCTATTTGTAAGTTCCATGTCTATTGCTTATGCTTTGTTTTCCAGAGTATAGAAAAACTGTATGCAAAGTTACTTAAAGGGAGCGATGGTGAAGCAGATATTCATGTGCACAAAGCTGATGTGGAGAAGAACCTCTTCAAAGTACTCTCTTATCAGGCTGAATCAGTACGTGTTCTTCCCAGTTTTCCTTATAAGTCATTAGGGGTATAGAGGGAAACTGTACCCAGTTATTAGATGTATGAATACTTGGCACTGGAGACTTGCTGAAGGATATATTTCCTTCACTTAGATGTAAGATAGCAGATCCCCTGTTTGCATTCAGTGTTGCAATCATTTAATGATTTTTAATTTGCCTAATTTATTGCAGTCATTTCTGCTGCGGTGTTTATACCTTCTAGTTCAGATTTGTTGCTCTATGATTTGGCTGGCATGGCTGTTTATAAAACAAACAGCTGCCTTTCTGAATAATAAATGTGTCAGTTCCAAAGGTGTCCTGTGCTTGACTGAAGTAGGGGGACAGGACTGATGTGGAGCTTGGGTCCCCCAAACTGCATTCGTGTAACATGTACACAGCAAGACCAGTCACCTGGGAACGCTCATCATACTGCGCTGGTATTTGCAGCTAGGCTGACTGAAAGTGTGTGAAGGTAGTATTCATCATGGCTGCAGGCAGCCAAGGTTTGTATCTAACAAGTAGATATTATAAGCCACGTGCAAAATCTTCAGTTTTCATGACTCTTCAAACTCATGAACATCATCATCAAAGCTATTAATACTGGATGCCATCAGACAGAGATCTTTCTGTACATGAATACCCTCTTCCGTGACCACACATGTGCTGCTCTCCACTTATAAAGGCTTTAGGCAGTGGGAGAATCAGTATAAAATTACAAGATCTGGAAATAGTGAGTTCCGTGACATTTTATATTTTCTTTGAAGTCTCAACCTCTTGCATCATACAATGAGATAAGAATCGTGGTGATAATTATTAAAAAAACCCAACAAACAACCTAGTGCAATATGAGAGAAGTCTGAAAAAGTGCTAAAGGTTTTCTAGGGGATCAACAACACAAATTACAATAATTCAAAGTGTGTAATTTAAAAATTCTAAGTTTTGTGAGACTTTTTTGTGCCTGACTGAAGTTTCTGAGTACTTCATCAATGCTATAGAGTATTACAGACATACGACTGTAAATATGAGAAATTGCCTGCATTTGTGGATAACACCACTAACCTCAGTATGTAGAAGGGGAGTTCTACCTCCAAAATTCTCAAGAGCTTCCCTAAACAGGCCAAAACAGTGGCCAAAATTTTTAATTTGATCATAGAGACAAAAGAGGACCTTAAATTATTGGAGAGGTGGTTTAAGATTTGCTGAACTGTTGTATCATCTTAACATCTGAATGAACTTGTCCCACGCATCTGGCCTTTTCACACTGCCTAAGGACTGCCGTGTTTTTCTGGGTGCCTTTATCATCTGGCAATATGTGGAAATATCCAGAATTATTGTAGCACTAGAAGGATGGATATCTAGTCCCAAACCTAGCTTTACTGTATGTGAAAAACTCCAGTCCTGTTTTAGAGAATTAGTCTTTTAATGAATTTTAAAGACAAGTTGCTCACTAGCGGTTTTTTGGCATCCTCTACTCGTTTCTTAGGCGGTTGCTCAAGGGGATTTTCAGAAAGCGATGATGTGTGTGCAGCGCTGCAAAGAGATGTTGATTAAATTGCCAAAAGAGGTAAGTGAAATCATCCCTTCTTTATCATTCCAAACTTTGAGAATCTGCTTTCTTCTCTATATGATAAAGAATGATATATGCCTATAACATTTTGAAAAGTTCTCTGAACTGTGCATCTCTCCTGTGGTTGGTGGCTTCTTTGAGATTTCCTTACTTAAAATTTTGCATGAAAACAGCAGATTTGTTCTTCAAAGTTAATTTTTTTTCTTGTTTCTCATAGTTTATCATTCAAAATAGAATGATAAACTCTTCCTAAAGAATGAGAGAAGACAAATCAGCAAGCAAGGCCAAAAGATTTCTAAATTGAATATGCTTCCTACTCTTCTACAGAACCAGCTGCATTTTATGTCTTGATCTTGTGTCTTCACTTGTACCCATGTGAACTTTTGTCTGGAGACAGATGGGACAAGAGAAGAGCTGAGTTACTATGTTTTTGATATGCAAGTCTTTCACTACCCTCAATACTACTCATCATCTTCATGAAGCTGTAGAGCTATGAATGGAGACTTCCCATTGCACTCAACTGTGTTTTTTGTAGTTCTTGTGTCACAGAACAATGTCCAAAGAAAACAAACACTAGCATATGCAAACTAGTCCTTTGTTTGCAAAGATGAAAGTCTAATATCTTCATATCAGAATAAACTTCCCCACATTTATTTTTATTTGCTTCCTTTAATGTTTTCCCAATGTTTAGGAAACATTTTGTTCCTGTCTCTCTGTGGTACGGGTAATAAAATTCAAAGGGGTTGATAGGAATTCTGAAAGGGCAATATGGGAAATACAGTTGGAGTTTAAGTGGGTTTTTAAGCAATTAAACTCCAACCAATTTTAAATTGTTTTTTGTGATCTACAGGCCTTGTTCAGTGCATCTGAGTGGCTAAGTCAGTTGCAGGAGTCTAGCTTTGATTTGAATCATAAGAGCAGAGCTTTTCACTGTGAATTGTTGAAAATGCTCACTGGGATCTTGGCATTACTGTTCCTCATTGCATTTTAAATTAATTTCATGCTTTCTGCTTAAGCTCCTCCATTAAATAATATTAAACTTCTCATGATGGATGCTCTTCATTAACCAGGAGCATTGATGCAGACAGGGAAAAGGTTTCTGATTGTGAGAAATACAATTTACTTCTGTTTTAAAGAGTGATATTGGAACAATGAGGAAAAAAAGGAAAGAGCTAGTCATTGCTGTGTGACTTTGAAGCTTTTGGACCACTAGGTACCTGTCAGTCCTTAACGCTTCCAGGCTCCCATTGTACCAGGGAGCACTTGCAGGGTGTCACAAGGAGGTTGTTGTGTTATGGTGATGTATGGTACCACAGATCAGCTGGTGAGGATTTGCAGCTTGTGGATCATCAGTGGTCTGTGAACCATAACTGGGAGCTCCTGCCCTACAAGGTGAAATGCCAGAATTGTTCCAAACACTTGTTGTTCAGAGAGGTGCCAGGTTTATGGGGATATTTAGTGTTACACTTGATGTCTGGAACACAGTCACTCACTGAAATAATATTTTAATTATCCTTTGAAATACTTCTTTTCCAAGCATGCAAGTAAATGACTGGGTCATGCTTTGCATGAAACCCTCTCAGTACAGTAAAATTTCTCTTCTGGAAAGAGAACGTTCACAAATGAGCTTATGAAAAATAAGGGTTTTGCATCTGAAAGTGATCATCTTTTGTTCAAGCACACTGAATCTGTGCTTTTGTCTCTGAATTGCAATGAGATAAATGATGAATTTGAAGAAAGATGTTGTGCTACCTCTCTCATTCTTGCCTGAGGATTTGAAATCTGTAGTCGCTTGCAAGAAACATAATTTATACTTGGAAAAGAAAGTTACTGCAGAGGCAAAATGGATGTAAATATTGGCAGCCTGTTAGCATATGAAATGATTTTTCTGTCTCTTTTTTGGATGTCATATGACAGCTTCAAATCATTTCAAAGGAAAGACAAGTTGTTATGAACAGCCACTCTTGGGGCTGACTGATAAAGTGCAAAGCAACAGTGCCTGGAATAACCAAGCATTCAAAACCAGTTTTCTCCTAAAACTTGTAATGCAGATGGTCCCTTTTTAACCCCAATGAGACAAGCTGGGAAGAAGCCTGCCACGGAAGGAGTAGAGTCCTCTTCACTTAACTATGTAAAACAATTTTGTCATTTTTAAAAATGAAGTTGTAATATTCCAGTTTTTCATCTCAAGTTTTAATTTTTATTGTTTACTTTACACAGTTCTAGTACTTTCAGTGTGGTTTCTTGAGGAACTTTTCTGCCTCATATATTTCAAGAATCCTGCAGTTTTGCATGTCCTGGACTGGTTAATGGTGCCTCTTTTTTTCTACACAATTATGATTCAATTTTAGTCATCTTCAATATCCCCTTGTGTAAAGTCAGACATGATAACAGTGGATGTATCTTTAAAGTAAAATGCATTTTAAAGAACCTGAGACTGGAGTGCCGTAGATCTAATGACATTTCTACAAGAACATGATAGAAGCAGGAGTCTTTTATTGCAGACCTGTTATCTGTCAATCCTCTGTTACAATTTTGGAGTGGAAACTTATGAATGGAAGAAGTATGAACAGAGCTCCTTCTGGCTCAGGTAATGTGTGAAGGCAAACAAAATAAAATCCTGCTTTTGAGATGTAAAAATATGTGTGAAGGAGAAGGGGGAGCAAGGGAAAGTAGAGGTTTAATTTGAAATGTGAGAATACAAGATTTTAGCTGGACCAAATTAGCTGAGCAGATACTTAATGACTTGTCTTACTCTGTTGCCTAACATTTATGTCTGCTTTCCACACTGATTTTCATGTCCAGTAGAATGAGTCTTCTTTCCATGGTTCTGGTCAATTCTCTCCCTAACACTTCTTCCAAAGAGATTATTTTTATGAAGAGGCTGTTTCCAGTTCTTGTGCCATTTAAAAACTTTAGAAAAGAATAGATGAATTCTTCTGACTGATTTTAAATTGATTTGTTTTAAACAGTGTTTGAATTTCTCATAAAGGTGGTGTTCATTGAGAGTAAGTCCTTGACCGATGAAAGACACAAATATCAAGGTGAAAAAGCAGTAGTTAGAGATGGTTTGGGTAGGATCCAAATAAGTAATGTCATGCTACTAAGGAAGAAAAAATGCAGGCTATCAGGAAGAGTATTCTCATGCCAAGGTCACAGCCTCAGCTCAGAAAATTTGTTTTTATTTCTTCTTGTTCTTTTTATTTTAAATAGTCAGAAGAAAATGAATGGCAACATGTCAAATTCAAAATAGTTATGGTCACATATGTTGTCAAAGAGGATTTGTAGAAATGCTTAGAATTAATTACAGCTGTTGCTTTGGAGATAATTTTCTATTTTATTCTTGTGGAAAATTAAATACAGAATCCTGATGACAAAATTTGAGGAGGAAATAAACCTTTGCAAAGGGCAAATAATTATCTGGAGAAAGAGATGTAGCTCCATCTAGTGAGTTAAGATTTCCCTGTACTGAGAATATATTAGATTAGGAAACAAATGCCCAGTTACTGTTTTTCTTTCTAATGGTTCTTCATTCACAGCATTTGCAATTGAATCTGGTTTTGTGGAATTACCACTGTTTTCTCCTGGGTGGTCCTTTGTGCTATCATTTCACTTTGAGAAAAGAATGGGGAATCATGACTCCCAGGTTTGGTTTCTGTCTTGGCTATTGATTTGCTGTGATTTTGAGACCCTGTTGTGTATAACTTTTGTGTATGGCTGTATTATATGTCAGGTGAGAATGAGAACACTTTCTTCTTCAAAACCCCTATGGTTAAAACTGATAAAGCCTACTGAAATGTTTGGATAGAAGATGCTACAGAAAGTGGTGTGACAGGTTGAAGAAAGTGATTGAGTACAAATTTTAATGTGAGGATTTGGAAAGAAAACAAAATTTTCTGTTCTCTAAGTAAGAGTGAGTACTGAGATTGGGTTGTGTGATTGCTGTGGTTTCTGGCTGATTAAGAAAGGATGAGAATGTTGCATATATCAGAAGACTGGCTGAATTCGTCTGTGTCATCCCATTTAATTCTAACTTTCACTTGTCATTGATAGCCAGAGTTATGACATTGGGAAAATGGACACGAAATATTCTATTGGCAAAGAAATGCAGGTAAGAAATAGAGAAATTGCTGTTTACAAATAGGAGGATTTTGTTAACCTGACTTCACTCTATCATATGCCTCTGCTGTGCCAAATGTGACCAGTGATTCTTTGGCCTCCTCTTTGGAATTATCTGCTATGAAGTTTGGCAAAGTTGCAAGTTCAGGTGCTATGAGCGTCAGTCGGAGAGTTCAGTCACTGATGGATGCCCTTAAATCACGTTTGAATCTACTATTTCACAGAAATTAAATTGTAGAAAGTAAGGCTGAAGTAGACCCTGAAAGGTCATCTCTTCTTCCCTTGCACCTCTTCTTTCAAGGCATCATCAGTTACATCTGTGTCATTCTGATGGATGTTCATCTGTCTTGTTTGTAAGCCTGTTACTCCTTTTACTGCCCACAGTGGATATGGAGAAGATTTTAATCTCTTCCTCTTTATAGAAATCATTTATATATTTGAAGGCCCTTATCATTTATGTCTTTGGTTTTTTTTTTTCCCCTCTCAGTGGAATTTGTACCTCCTGTTCCTTAAGTTTCTTCTTTCATTCTGTTTTTTCCAGATCTCTGATTTTCCTTGCTACCCTTCTGATCTCTGGACTGTAGTTGATTCATGTCCTTTGTGAATTGCAGTGCTGAAGACTAGACACGCTTCAGGACTGAGCAATCACTTTATATGCCTGATACCAGGCAGGCATTCTTTTAACTCAGAGAGCTCTTATTTTTCATGACCTTAAAATTTAAGTCTTTTGTATTCATATGTATGTTCATGTGTGGCTGTTTTTTTTCTGCTTTTCAAATATAATTTAAACTCCCTGTTTGTTTTTCTTTCCAGGCTAAAGTGCTGCGATTGTTAGCTACAGCCTATTTTGAGTGGGATTGCAATCTGTATCTTGACAAAGCATTGAAAGCTGTAAGCTTGGCAAATCAGGTAGTAATGTGTTCCTGTATTTATGGTGTGCAATAGCTGAAACTCAAGGATTTATTAACGTAGTAATACAGACCACATTAATCACTGGTGTGTTATCCTTGACATCAGATGGAGGTGTGTTTTCTTTGCTTTGTTTTTTATACTCATAAGTATGTTTTGATGTTCCCAGCTTTTTTACAGAGAAATACTTCTTTGCATGTAGAGGTGGAGCTATCTTGCTGCCTCATATCTGTTAATAGTGAGGTCTTTTGATAACAATATGACTAAAATTTCTCTGGCCTGTATTCATGAAAACTGTACAAAGGGAATAAACTACAGTGTGGTGCATCTGAGATTTACAGCAGCTGGCTTTTTATGCACCAGACCTTTTGTTTTGCTTTAGGTTATAATGGATATGTCCATCCTACATTTTGAGTCCCCATCTCATTATCTGTACAAATATTTAAGCAAGTGCCAGAGTTCAGTTTTGAAAGCTGTGTAGCCCTGCTACATCAGTCTTATTTCAAACAATTAATTTAGCTATTGCACTTTACTAACCTGACTGTATTTCTTCTGGAACCTGAATAATGAGCTGTATAAACATACTAGCTACCCTGAAGAAAGTTCATATATCTCTAAGCAGCCACTGTAGTAAAGTCTGTTGCTCTTGTACAAATTCCATTTCCCATATAAAGACTTGAATTAATTCTGTGCTTCTATCTTATCAGGTTAGTTAGAGTAACTTAAATTTGAAAAAATTGTATTTGTCTGTGGTTGGCCCTTTTTAAATTTCTGTTATCTGTTTCATACAAAACAAGTTTTAAATATAAAATCCTTTTTAAAATGAAAGTTCACATTCAGTTTTCTACATACTGTTAAAACTTTCAGACAGATGATGACGTGTGCTCATGAGATCAGGATATAAGGCAGCGTATTTTAATGATTCAAATAACTTGCTACTACAGAATGTAAGCCCTTTGTAGTTTTTATTGTATTTACTTTCACAAAACCTTTTGAGGTGGTTTTTATCATGATTTTTTTATAATGTATATTTTGATATTGTATGAGGGTATGGAAAACTAGAAGACAATTTTTATTCTAGAGTCTGAAATGTGCAGTTTTAGTAAGAGCTGTAGTATACAGTCTTCATTACTTCCATTTGCCTCTATTGTTATCTCCTAAATTTTGTATTTTTATAAGCTGCTTTGAATTCTGCTCATATTAATTGTAGAGTAATCCAGCCAATTCACACATAGGAAAGCAGGAAATGTTTCTGTAATTCAGTATTGTTCAACTTCTATTTAAAAGTATCGGAAATGGGCCACAGCCAGAGAATTGTGCATCTCTTGCTTTCATTGTCCTCTTGTTTTTTTGGCAGTATAAGAATAAATAATAAAGATGCATGTTGCATTTAAGAAGAAAATACTGTCACTTGCCTACCTATTGCTTCAGTCATGAAAATGGAACTGAAGAATACAGTGAAGTGTGTGTGATTTCCTGAGATTTGTCTGTCTTATGAATATGCTGGACTCTCTTGAGATCTGTATTCTACAAACAGCTGTCCAAGTAATGTCTTGTTTTTCATTGTGCAGGAGAATTTACATCCAGCAGGGCTTTTTTTGAAAGTTAAAATTCTTCTTAAAAGCGGAGCATCAGATGCAGAAATCAACTCAGGTATCACAGCTCTCTATAGGTTTCATAGTAAGGTCATACTACTCCATATCCAAGGAGACAGCCTGTGTTGTAGATAGAAAAGAAAAAAATGGATCCCTATCTCATGTGTTTTGGAGGAATCTTCATTATCTCAATGTTGTTCTTGTTTTGGAGTGTGAGATATAGTAGTCAGTGTTCAGAGATGAGTTACCCAGGTGCTAATATAAGTTTGAATTAAGCAAGATTTTATTTTTGTTGAGAATTTTAATAAACTTGCTGGAGATAGGGAGGGGAGAAGACTCTGAAGCCTGTTAGAATGAAGAGAGGGAAAACAGCAACGTAGAGGTTTGATTTACTTCAGACACATGCCCATGGATACTCAAAAAGGATGAAGGTGGAGTGTCTCTTACACAGCGAGCGTAGAAGAAAGGCTTGTGAAACATTGCTGTTCTCTGCCTGTGATTTTGCAAATTTTGGCCAAGAGACATCAAGTGCTGATCAGTGTGTTGTTATAAACCTGTGTTACTAGAGTTTCTTTAGTTTATCCAGGGCATGTAAACTCTTCTCCGTATTCCTCAATCTTGTCATTTGAAGAGAACCCATTTTTCTGTTGGCATGAGAGGAGAAGAAAGTTTTTTGGGGGACTATATTAAAAAAAAGGGTAATGTGTTAAGATAAATTTATTTCCATAAATAATTAAATCTTAAGGAAGAAGGCTTTGTACTCTTCATGGTTGGAAAGCATCAGATGTGTAATTAATTCTCTGAGAAATAAATGTAGGATGAGATGGGGAATTTCTTGCAGAGAGCTGAATGGTTTGAATGCTGCCAGACTAGCAGTAATGGAAACTCCACTTCAGATTGCTCCTGGGGAATTTCAGCCAGCTTTCAAGTGGACAGTTATTCAAAACTTAACTTATCATTGCAATAGTTGGCTCCTACTCAGCAGTTTGAATTGTGAAGCCGTAGTGTTGCCTATCAAAACATCACACTCTGCTTATATTTAGTAGCACTAAGACTCCAGTCAGGTTTTCAGGCAAGTTTATTCATGAGTGGATGTCTGTCTTTTCCTGGATGGCTGGCAGAAACGAGTGTTGTGTCCGTGCACTGCAACTTCTCATTCTTTTGAGTGAAGGTTCCTGCTAAGTGTCAGGCATTTGACTAAAACCTTGTCCTGTGCACTTGTAGACAGATGCCTTAGAAATGCTTCCTTTAACAACTCTTACAGTCACGTCCCAACGTGTTCCTTCTCTGATCTCATCCAAGCTACAAACGTATAAATCTTGTTATTAACCATCCAGCACAGTCTAGCAATTTTTAAACTTTATCTGAGTGGTCTAAAACTGATGCTTACCAGCACTAGTCAATTCACCAGCTGATGCTAAAGGTATTAGGCTTAAGTAGTTCCCGTTGCAACGTGATACCACCACACAGCCTGAGCACTGACCTCAATCTTAAGTGTTTCCTGCTGGATAGGGATGAAACATTTTGATGGAAAGCAGCTTGAGGCAAAAGTTTGTGCTCGTAATGCCTGTGCTGTTCTTGTTTAAAGAGGCAGAGGGCTAGAATTCCAGGTCTGTCACTTTTCTGTAGTACTACCTTAATTATACAGCAAAAGGAAAGTCAAAGCACAATAGACACGCTTTATTCTTTTTTTTGGAACAAATATTGTTTGTTTATTTGTTTTTCAAGAGGCTATAAGAGGTAAATGATAAATTGAGCAGATAAGTGTCTAAAGTTGAGTGAATAATCTCAACTACTTTGTGTTCTGTCTAGCTGTTGCAGAATTCCTGCACCATGAGATGTCTTTAGACTTTTGTTTGAATACTGCCAAACTGCTGCTGGAGCATGGAAGGTATGAAAGCATCTCTGAGTGGGGTGAACACAGTATCTGGGCTTAGTAGGCATTCTTTTAGAAGCAAAGAACATATACAACGAAGCTTTATTTTAAATAAAAACTCACAGAGGTAGGTAAGCAGTTTTGAGAGGGAGCCTGTCTTTTCTATAGCAAGGTGATACAAAGTATGGCAGTGGCAGAACAGGGTGTGAAATAATGTTCAGTGGCAATTTGCAGTGCTGTAGCCTTACTTTTGAATGATTAAGATTCTCCCTATGTAGTTTTAATATACATCTGGAATTATATATATCTGAATTCAAAATTATCTGACTTAAATCTTTCTTCCATATTAACTAACCAGCCCTCAGAATGAAAGAGTTTGGAATCCTAGAATCTTTCTTGTGAAAAACAGTATAAGGATGAAAAAGTTACTGCAAAATAAATTGAGACATTAAGTTTCACACTGTTGAATGCTCTATCATGGTTGCCTTGTATATGCTTCTATCTTGCAGGAAATTCTTACTCTTTCATTGTGAGGAGTCAACTTTTGTGAATACTGTGGAACAAGCATGTGCTAATAGGAAGTTACTACTGAATAGATGAATTTGCAGTAAATTCATACCTTGACTCACTCTCTCAGTGTGATTGTGTGCCAATATTAATGAGAAACATGCTGTACGGTGTGAATGTTGCTCTTTAGAATGGAAATTTAATGACTCTTCTTGTGCAACCTTTTAAAAATGCATCTGTGTGAATAGGGAATCAGTTGGTTTTGAATTTCTGAAATCTCTTCCTGAACGATTTGAATCTTCACCTGACCTTGGAAAAATTACACTGCTCCAGATCGAGTTCCTGTTGCAGAGTAAGAGGGAGCTGCTTGCTAAGCAAAAGGTTGAAGAAATTATTATAGGTCTGTATCCATCTTTTGCTGCTGTTTACTGAAAGCTGCCTTTAGCTGGCTAAAGTCTTAAATTCTGTTTTTCACTGTTTTGCTTGTTCTCATCTTTCTGTTTGAGGCTGTTTTCTCTTATGTTTCTTTTGTACGGCAACTCTCAACTTCCCTAGTGAATGACAGTCATGGTAAAGCTCAGTGTTGAATTCACTTGCTAGAACAATTCCTCCTTCTTAGTGTAGAGTGTGTGTGACTGATACATGTGGAATTAGAAACATTATTAGAAGTTCTTGTGTAATGTTGTTGCTTTGCCCATCCAGCCCAATGTATTTTTTGTTGTCAGTACTAAAATGGTTGCCTATCCTTGTTTGAGCAGCTGAATAACAGTTTCTTTTTCAGATCTGTTGCACCTGTAGCACTGTAGTATTTTTTGACTGTCAGATCTACTGGAAATCAGACCATATTTTACATAGCATTGAGCTGGGTACAAGAGCCACATTTACATTGTTCAAGCATGAAAATATTTATTCTCTTACCCACTGTTTTTTGGGGGTTTTGTTTGTTTGTTTTTTGTTTGCTTGTTTTTCTGAAGCAGAATATGAAACACTGGGTCCTGGCTGAAACTATTGCTGTGTCAGTGTTTTTTGGTGTAGGCTATGGGACAGTCTTTCTCAGAAAGTTCTTGTAAAGTGATGATTTGCAATATCTTTTCAGGTCATTATACTGGGAAACAGCTGTTGCCTGAAGCCTTGAACCGGCTGCACATCATCTTGTGGGACAGAGCTGCCAAACATTATGAGGTTTGGGACCAAACAGTAGTGTTGTTATTTGTATCAGTGAAAATGAAGATCTCTTTCTGACCTCCTTGGTATGTCTGGTTTTGGTTAGAGGGCAAGCTGTTAATAGGATCCCTGTTCCAGTTGGCACTAGTTTTATTTTCATTCAGCTGGGTGCTGTTTTCCATTACAACATCAAGTTTCAGGTAGCCTCATCTGAAGGTTTGTACATGGAAACAGTTATGGTCAGAACTGATCAGCCAAGAAGCCTGTGGAGCACATCATTCTGGTTCTGTCCTGGGAAGGGTACAAAACCTCAAAATATTCGTTACATTGAGCTGTTTATTTTACAGTTCTTACCCTCTGACTGTCAGCTGTTGCTTTAAGGAGCATGAAGTGCTGTCATTTGTACCTTGATTTTCTTTTTAGCCTATATAAAGTAGGTTTGGATGTTTACATTGTATCTTAGTTGATATACATTCATACTGTGAGTATATTTAAGTTCTGTTATTCAAAACCAGATGCTTTCTTACTCTTTCAGTATTTGCAGAAGATGAGCTCATGTTCTACTCTTTTATTTCTGTCATACGCTCATTTCTTGAATATATAAAGAAAACCACATGTGCCACTTTATTACCTCTCATCTGTGTAGTCAAGAAGGAATTTTGCTAATGACACAGCTTTCTTCCTCCTCATTTTAAAATAAATTCTCTGTCCAAATTGGAACCATAGTTGGGAGTACTGTCTTCAGCGTAGTGTCATCATGGTTCACAGTCTAAATAGCATCAACACTTCTGTCTTTTTCTCTTAGTTTCAGTCACTTTGTATCTTGAAGAGAGTGGTTTTTTGAAATAATATTTCTGTTTTGTATTTAATCATAAGAATGTCCTTTCTGGGTCAGATGAATGACCCAGCTAGTCCAGTGTCCCATCTTTGATAATGGCCCTAAGAATAAGGGAAGAGTAGGAATAGGTGAAGTGTCAGTTCTCCTAATGGATGTTACCTGCATTGTGGGACCAATGATTGCTCTGCTGGGAGGAAGATTACACTAGAATATACTTGTTTATCTAAATCTTTCATTTCCTGTGAGCTTTTTTTTTTAATTTGGGGAAATATAGGCAGTTTAATCCCCCAAATTTGTTTGTATTTTTTCTTTGTTTGTTTCTTTTTTGAAATTTCCTAGGCAAAAAGCTATTCTGAAGCTCTTCACTGGTACAATTATTCTGTCAGCTTCTACACACCTGGGCAGATAGATCAGAACCTGGCTAAGCTCCAGAGGAACATGGCTTCTTGCTATCTTCATCTGAAACAAGTTGACAAGGTATGTATAATATATATGTATACATATTTATTTATTTATTTGCATTGTTTTTATATTTGTAGGTATGTCATTGGGACTTTGTTACTGTACCTCTTTTGCTTTGAGAGAGGGAATGGTCTTTGCCTGTCTTGCGTCATCTGGCAGAGAGATGCTGTTCATCATCATGGCTGCTATGGGGGCTTCTTGTATCACTTGTCATTCTAATGGGGGAAACAGTCCACAAGTTGTGTGACCATGCCTCAGTATATCAGGGTTCTTCTCAGATTAGAGTTCTTCCTCTGTTCAAGACAGATGAAACCTCGCAGGTAAAACGTTTGATATGTCTCACTGAAACTTCCCAGAGCAGTGTCTTAGCCCTTACCTCTGCGGGGAAGCGCCCCTGCTTTACCTATCTAGGCCTTCTGGTTTGGGAATGTGAAACTTCACAGTTCAAAGTGACAGAAGGGAGTTTAATTTTTCAGCATTCTCAGGGCTTCTCCTGCTTTCTGATTCTGTAGCCCTGGTTCTGAGGAATTGGCTTTTTCCTCAGTCTGGTCATCATCAGCCTTTGATGCCATCTTCTGCTCTTGTCACTTTACTTTTCCTTCCAGGGAAGATGTTGCCAAACCAAACTTCTTGAGTAATTATATAAGTTATCAGCAATGTAACTGTTAACATTTTGTGTATCTTTTCAGCTCTCTTCTATTGCAAATTCTGTTACTGATTTCAAGATGTCCTTGTTCTGATTTCCTTTCATCTCTTCTGTGAATAGGCTAAAGAGGCAGTTAAAGAAGCAGAGAGGTGTGATCCAAACAGCATCTTTACTAAATTCACTGTCTATAAGATTGCAGTCATGGAGAAAGATACTGATAAAGGTAGAACTTGAAGGATAAAGGGTCCACTACAAGGAGCAGAAGTGCTGAATATATCAGAAAATACTAAGCAGATTTGGACTCTTCAGTGTGAGAAAGGCACAATAGAGGGAAGCTAGAAGAGTGGTCTGTAATGTCATTGAAGCTGTCAGGCTGTAGATTTAAACTGTCAGAGTGGGATGCTTTTTGCAGACAGTATGTAAGATGTGGACCCATTACCATATCTGATACTGTCTGAATTGAGCCTCTGGCTGGAAAGTCTCTAGTTTTCTCATGGGCAGAGGCTATAGTAGCATCTTGGGGTGAGAATCATTGTATACTTACTGTTTCTAATATTCTTTTGTATGCATATACAATATAAAAAAAGGATACTGAGCTAAATGAACCTTAGTGGAGCCATTGTTGCTGCTCTTAATTTCTCTGGACAAGTAGAGCCTGAAGTTATTAATTACTGAGGTGTCTTACAGAATGACACGTTTCTGTAGACTCTTTCTTCTTTAGAATGAGTTCTACCATTTCATATTTTAATGAGAATCTTAGCTCAAATGATGAAAATTGAGAAATACAGTGTATACTTACTTTTAGAATACAGAGTAACATGCAGAGCTTATTTTCTGATGAGTTCTGTGCCAATTCATTGTTCCCTATACATCTTTTTAATGACAGCATAATTTGTTCACATAATATAGAGTGGGAACCACAGCACAGTGTGAACATAAAAGCAGCAGCACCCTTAGCATAAGCCAAGATGTGGGAGCTTGGAATCATGCCCAGACAATGTACTAGAGAAAGTCTTCTGTCTTCAGTGACAAACAGTTATTTAGCAGAACAAAATTAAGGATGTGAGATAGAGTTTCATTTGTATGGCATCCTTGTTTCCTTAGACTAGTAGCTTGGAAAGCCTTTTGGCACCTCTCTAGGAAAAAGTGCATAAAAGTGCTGGTATGGTCAGGTTTTCTTGTCTTGGGTTTTCATATTAAAAAAAAAAAATACAGCCTTTTGTAAGTTGTTTCTAAAGCCTAATTAAACCAGGACTTCTATAAAAAAAATAAAATTTCCCTATGTATATTTCAGCTGTGAAAGCAATCATTGAAATGGGGAAGCTAGCAGAAAAGCCATCTCAACATGAAGACAAGCTGAGAGTGGATGAAGATACAGGCACTAACCTCCTGAGTTTAGCTGCCCAAATTGCTTTAGAGGTAGAGCAGATAACATTGTCTTTACTTCGCTTTCTTGATCTAGGTAGGACAGCTGTGACCTCTGTAACCTGGCCTACATTTAACATTTCTATGTATTTCATACAGTTCTAAGTATTTCATGTGTCCATGACCAAGGTCTCACTCAAATGTGTTGTGTAGTGTGAAGCAGAAATTGATTTCACATATAAAGAAATTGTAGTTTTAAATATTTCTTTAAGAAAATAAAGGATTCTGAGTTATAAATGTTGGTATCTGGAAGTGACCTGGTGTATTTCTGTAAAATTCTCCTTAGTAAAATGTTTTATCTTTTTCTCTGCCTCTGGGATTTGATCTTTGATATGCTAGGGGGAACCTGTGTAGAAAATACATGTGAGTCAGTGATGAAAGACTGAAAAGTCACTTGTCCCTCCTCTTGGCCTCTTGATTGAGTGATGTCGGAACTGGCTGATTACGTTGGCATAATTAGAAGAGGCTTTTGGTTGCCTTTTAGGGCTTTGTTCATGGCACTGTAAGGCATGAAAGTCTTGACAGCCTGTACTGATCCTGTTCATGCCATAGGCTCTTTGCGCATGGAATCCTCTGATCTCGCCTTATGGTTTTCTCAGGACTTTGAGGCTTCTCTGTGCAGAGTCCTTTGTTCTTTTTCCTGCTGCACAGACTTTCGGAATATGCTGTTGCTTTGGTTTTTTGGGGGTTTTTTTGTGGTAACTGAAGTAGTGCAGTTTATACAAAACATGTTTTAATTTCTTTTCAGAATGAACAACAACTTGTGGCTATCAAAGCTCTAGAGTATTTGTCTGAACATTTCCAAGACTGCCGACAATTATTTGGAGCTTTAAAGTGAGAATTCAGTATATTTACAAGGAAAGAGATTTTTTTTTTAAAAATAATTTATTATATTGAGGAAAGTGGAAAACAGAGTAGATAAAAGATTAGTTACCAGTCCTTTTGATGCTGCAGATGTACCTCAAGCCTGAACTCTCAGTATCTATAGTTGTTCCAAGTTTCTCCCAAGCAAATAGTTTTAAGTGCTCCAAATTTTATGACTACATTGTGATTTAGCAGATGACCAGCAGTGACTCTAATGAGATTGCAACAACACATATAGTTTATGTCTTCTGATGAAGTGGTATCTTCTTATTCTTATGATAGAAATATTCCATCATATTTATAAAAACAAATATTGTGAGTCAGATGTATTTCTTCCAATATTTGCTTAAAGCCTTTGTTAAAGTACGTTTATTTACTTATTATTACATGACTTAACAAAGTGATCTACAAAATAAGGCAATAGGGTGGGAAATAGTGTAATCTTATTCTCAGCTTGACACTTTGAATTCTTCTGTGAGTTCCACAGGCTGATAGCATAAAGCAGAAAAGTGAGATCCTTTCTAGAAAATTAGGACAAGGAACACTGTTGGAAAAAAAAGTCTTGTTTCTTCCTCGCTTGTTTTTCTCCTGTTTAGATGTTTGGTTCGTCTTACGATGTCAAAGATCATGGCAGAAAATGAAGAGCAAAGGTGAGCCCGTTTGCAAAACCATTTTCTGATGGTGTGTATGTTGTACAAATGATGTAATATTTTCTTGCAGAACAATTAAGAGATTAATATTTATGCTGGTAAAAAGTCCACCCAGATGACTTCCCAACTTGACCTAATGACATCACATGGGAACATCTTTTCTATTTGTATAACCTTACATTTAAATATTTGCTCTTTGCCTTCCTCTTTTATTAATGCATAAGACTGTTGGGTATTTTTGATGGGGAATGTTAGCTAAGGAACTTCTTCAACTTTCACACTAGGATGGGATATATTTCCGAAGTTCTGAGTGAGAACTTCAGGGTGGGAGCTCCCTTGCTGAAGACTAACCACTTCACAAATGGTGTGTTGGCTTAGAAACAGGAGAACTGTACTGCTGGGATTTGACTGTCAAGAAAACCGTGTAGTGTCAGTGGGGTTTGAAGTTCAACCTGCAGCCCCAACAATTGAGAAAATCTCCTGTTGCACTTCTACAGTGACCTTCACTGCTGCAGATCAATAATACTTTCTGCAGGCCTTCAATACTCCATTAGAAGTTTCTAATGCCTGAGATGTTTGTCAGGGGAAGAATGATTATATCCATAGTTAGGGAGATGTTGTATTCCAATATAAATAATGTGTTCTGTTGTAAGAAAGTTAATCATACATTTTCTAAAACTTAATTTTTCCTCCATTCTAGAGATGAAGATATCAACTCAATGCTGACTTACTTGACCTTGGGTATGCTTTTGTTTTATTTACATTTTCTGTACTTCTCCCATCTGTGAACATTTTATGATACGATTCGGTCCATACCAACCAAATGTTTAGACTCCTTATTTCAGTCTAGGTTCCCAGCTTCCCACTGAAATAAGTGAAAATTAAAGCTGGAGATTCAGCAGTGTTGTGAGGGTGCTACAGGTTTGTGCTATGGAAGGCTTGCAGGCTAGTGTTGGAAAAACTTCCTAGCAAAGCCTGTACTTGGGACCTTCTCTCAGACAAAGGGGCAGTTTCTCCTAGGCAGTTTCCCTTTAATCCATTATAAGGCCATGTGTGCAAACAACAGATACTTGGGTAAAAGCCACAGCCTGGGTGGCCTCAAGTGACAGTCTCCTACTCTGACTGCACTGGCAGGTTCAAAGTTAATATCTCCAGTAGCAGGGCTACCACAAAAGGAAGAAGTTTGGTTTTACAAACTGAATTAACCGTGTAACTTTCTACTGGCATTAATTAAATGCCAATGGTAGTCTTTGCTGTTCTAGCTGTTTAAAAGGGAACATCTTTAAAATTAAGTTAATGCTATTTTTTTTTTCCCCTGGAAGGCTTAGAAAACTGCAAGGAGTAATAGCAAATTGCTGAAAGATGGGAGAGGCTTTTCAAAATTGGTTCCCAGTTTTAAGTTGTGCTGTTCTTTGGGGGGAAAAGAAAAAAAAGTCTTGTTTGCATTGGAAAAGGTACAGGAGTTTTACAGGGGACTTTTCTCCATCAGAAAAAATACTTATTTTCACTAACTGTTGTTTATCCCTCTCTTCCTATTTTGGACAGGAAAGTTAATGAGATTGTAGAACTTCTTCTACACTAGCCATTCTTATTGCAACTAGGAGAAGATAATGAAGACTAGAATTAAATTAATTAAATTCTCCTTGAAGAAAGACCTCAATCTTGTTATTAAATTTAAAAATTTTCAACTTTTTTGTGAAAGTAAAACTCCTCTGTATTCAACTTCAGTGTCAGTAAACTTTGAAGAGGCAGTACTTGTTGGCAGTCTTACATATCTAAAATGCTGTTTGAGGCACCTTTTGTTGTGTTTTATAAGCCTTTCTGGTCAAGCATATTAGATTTAAATTGTGAGAATAACTCTTCTTCAGGAATTCTATGAGAGTTTTGGAAACCTCTGTTCTGTAGTGTGGTTATTAGACTTGAAAATGTTTTTATTCTGCTCAGAAAGTCTTGCTGCTGATTGAACAATGTTTTTTCTGCAGCTCAGAAGGGACTTGCTGGGTCTTTCACAGAAGAGAAATTTACAGGGGACATGAGGATCCTTGAAGCTCACTGGTTTAGAAAAGTTGGTAGGTTGCACTTTCAAAATCTAAACTGAATCCCCTCCACTCCACTTAGCCAGACCTTAAGGAAGGAAGAAATGTTTAAAGATGTAGTAGATTTATAAAACTTGTCACTTTTGGCAGTCGCTGCATTAAGTAGTCTTAATGTTCTCCTGATGCATTTTCTGTCTTCTGAAACTATCTGATATGGCTCCTGTTCTAAGTCAGTTATCAAGACAAATACTCACACAAAGTCAGTGTGACTGATGGGATAGCTGATGCTTTATTGCTTTCACCACAGGAATTGTTGTATGTGTCCATGATACAACTCTTCAGAGTTCACCATTTTTCTCTTAGTGAGCCCTTCACTACCAAGACTGTGTTACAGAAGTAAAATTTAAGATCAGGCAAACAGAAAGAAGAATGGTTTTCTTCAATATCTGAAAAAAAAAAATGCTAAGAGTCATAAAACCCCTTTACTACTGATCCTGAGTATGTGTATTCTCATGTAGGCAAAATAAGAATTAGGAAGTTCAGATGAATGCACTGGTGTGATTGGTGCAGGATGAGCTTACCTCTGCCACCCAGACAGACTCTTCATTAGTCCCTTAAACTGGCAGTCCTGGATTTACCCTGAACTACAGTCTATGGAATCTAAACAGCAAACATTATCATCCATAAAGTGTTTCCTCGTGGAAAATGCAGCTCCCATGGAGCTGTCCTAAGCCCTGTCCGTAGCGTGTCTCTGGATCTTCATGTAGTAGTCTTTGTTACACTGTTTTTGTCAAGGAGTCAGTGCATTTGCTGTCTGTAAATAAAATATAAACGTAGGGTAATGGGTTGAAGCAATTTTTTCAGATTCTTGCTTCTGACAGATTACATGGGAGAGAAAATTGTTGAAATCAATAACAAGACACCTGCCACAATGAGCTTTTGCACACGTCCTCAGGATGAGGTCATGCTCCAGTAAAAAGTAGCGAAGGAGGGAGAGAAGCAGCAGAGGTCAGATACAGTAGTGTGAGTGGAATCTGTGATGACCGTGACCTTTCCAAGGCAGCATTCTTGCTCATAGAGTAAACAATTCAGAGACTACAAAAACATGTCCTAGGGAATAAATTAACATGAATGTTAGAATCTGCAAAGTCACTGTACTGTTATCAATGTTCTTCTCATAATATGTCTGAACTGAAACACTGAAACTAAAGCACGGCTATTCTAATTACTAAAAAGAAAATTAACTCTATCCTAGCAAAACCAGGACAAGAATCTAAACATTTAATTGTGTCAGATTCTGATACATAAATCGTTTGGTTATCTTTAGATGGCTCATCCATTTAGTGATCAGAATTGTGTGTTTAATTGCTGTGTACCTGACCCTGCTGGGATAAAATGGAGAATGTTTTAAATTTTTTTTTCCTTTAAAAAATAAAAAAAATAAAAAAAAAATCTTAGGAATATTGTTCAACACTTTTATTCAGATACTAGTTTCATTTACTAACATCAGAAAATGCTTCTTCCAATTCATGCTTTTGTGGGTAGGGTATGTGGTAGAATGGATATTTGGTTATGATGGAATTATTAAGACAAAATTTGAAAGCATAAATAAGCTATTTTAACAAATCACTAATAAAGGTATTTCTTGCTGTTGTTAAATGAGCTATTGATAATATTTTGATTAAGAAATGGAATTGTAGAATGTGAACTGCCTGGTACTATAGATTAGATGGGCATACCTGTAACGTTGAAGATTTTTATTCTAGTCTCCATTTTTTATGTCTTTGTTAGCTTGGAACTTAGCTGTACAGTTCAGGGGCTGCCCTGAAAAGATGAGGGATTTTTTCCTGCTGTCTTTCAAGGTACGTACTCTTGCTAATAGTATCTCTGATTGAGGAGTATTGTTGTCTGTCTAGTTCTGTTAGAAGTTATATCCATGTATCAGGTATCTCCTTGGAAACCTGCTTGTATGCTCTGAAGATGGAGCACTTTTGTCAGAAGGAGATTGACTTGTAATACAAAGTGTAAGGATTATTGTCACACTTTATATTCTGTTGCTTAAAAATGTTATAGGAAACTTAGAGTTCAATGATAACTTTCTAAAATAAATGGATTTTGTTGTTTGGAAACTGTATCATTAATACAAACGTGTTAAAATACTTGAGTCCTAATCTCCATACAGAACTTCTATCAACACTGTCAGTTTTGTTTGTGTTTGTAAAGAGGGGACACCACTTTACATTTTATATTTAAATCATTATCTTGTGTAATTGTACAAGTAAAATTGCATTATGAATATATGCTATTCATGGCTGATTGCTAAAACCGTCATAGAGGAGACAGCAATCATGGGTTCATAATCAAATTGCTTTATATGGGCAGGATTCTCTTTACCTTTTCTATTTTTGGTGTCAGTTTTCCCAGTTTTGTCCTTCTGACAAAGCTGTTCTGATTGCTCAGAAGACATGCCTGTTAATGGCAGCTGCAGTTGATCTGGAAATGGGGAGACAACAAGTAACACCTTCTGCTCAGGTAGGGCATTGCTCTGTTACCTGGTTCTGTGGGTATCAGTGTAGTAGATTTTCTTTTGATTTTGAAGTCTTGGTTGTTTCAGTCAGAACAGGATGTTGGGGATGTCAAGCCTGGGAACCTGTCATAGTTCATTAGAATCAATGCACATAGTGCTTTCCAAACAATTGCAAATGTTGGATTTCTGTAAATTAGTTCTGTTGACTTCAGTGGATTTGAACAGTTTTATCTCAGCAAAGGGTCATAGCTGTACCTTCTCTTAGAGGAATTTCAGTGTACCTTATATATTATGTAAGGAGTCTGCTGCTAAACAGATGGGTCAGGCAGATAATTACTGCATTTTTAGGACTATGCTGTTGCTGAAATTAGTTACCAGTATGATTGTGATAAAACTCTCTTTTTTTAATGCATATATCCTTTTTTGGGGGGTGTTGTATTTACTGTGGTAAGAAGATTAAGGAAAATGTACAATGGTTATAAAGGAAGCACGGAAGTCTGCTGTACAGAGATTGTTGTAGAAACTTACTTTTGTGGAGAGCAATGTGCAGCAATTTGTGTTGTGGCCTTTAGTGGTTTGTCAGTCTCAATAGCACTATTTTATGCTTGGGAGCTAAAATAAATGATGTCCCATAAGAACCCATGTGGTTCTTTCTGGACCTAAGGAACATTCAGTGTGAAGAGGCTTTGTCTGAGATGTGGAGGTCTGAAAAAGAGAGAGGAAAAAAACCCCAAACAACCCAAACCCAGTAACTGGTATAGATGATGTACTAATAGGTTGATTCTTTTATTATTTTTTATTTGGGTATAAAGGCCCTGTTAGTTGTGATGTGTATATTCCTTTCACTTTTAAAACTATGACAAAAATAACTTCTTAAATTTTGTAAAACAGACAGAGCATTTGACTCAGGCCCTTCAACATCTCCAGACATGTAAGGAAATATGGAAGGTTCTGAAATTAACAGGTAAGCTACAAAGTGTGTCTGTTCAGCACATGTAACTCTTAGACTCAGTCACTGTATTCATGAAACATACAGGGCATATGGAATTGCTGTCTCAGCTGGAGAGTGTTGAAGCAGATATATGGCAATGTGACAAAAGAATTGGCAAAGCAAACTACTGTTTTTTATGTCATTGCAGGCTTTTCATTGTATGGGTGCTCTCAAGTACGGAACAATCTTTCAGAGTCAGGTTGGGTTGACTGTTCCATCATAAATGTTAAGAAATTCCAAACTTTTTGCTCTAGAGTGGGGTCACTCTTGCACTGTTGTAATAGTTTTACTAGTCTCTTCTGATATAAGGCATTTCAGAATGCAGAAGGTTCTGCTACCATACTTTGAAGTGCCAAACCCCATCCTCTGTTCCTTGACTGTTCCATGTCAGTTTAGATCAGATATTACTGGACACTGATGTGCTTTCAGCTGACAGCTAAGATGCTGAGTGACTGTTAGCCTAGAGGATGCAGGCTTCACTATTTTGGTAGTATATTTGTAGAAAAAATCCATTAGGCATTCCTTGTCTGGCCTCTTGTCTGGTTTCTTTTCAGTTACAGGTTTGGGACACTGTGGAGTTTCCATTGTAAGATGCATTAGTGTTTAACTTTAGTCAAGAGATTTACTTGCTGGTTTTTTTCCCCTTAAAATTTCAGTATGAAAGTTTCATTATATGGCCTGGATTTGGGATTCTCTTTGCTCTTCTGCACTGAAGGCAAGATAACTCAGGAAGACTTCTTCTCTTTTAATTTCCCATCCTTAAAATCCCAAGAGGTTGGTTAGTTCAGGACAGGTACATAGTGGAGTTTCTCTGGCAGAGGTTTGTGCTGGTAGCCTGGTGCTTCCTTCACCTCTTCACTAGACCTTGGCCAATGTGTTGACAAGTCTATTGCCCTGGAGGAAGCCGAGAATGTCATTTAGTTTTAAAAACAAAGGTCTTTGTGATAGTTCAGCACTGTTTGGCATTTGTATCAGGTTTACAGCTTTCTAGCAGGTCTACTGTTCTCCCACCCTTCTTCTATGTTTAAGGATTTCCTGAGGGCTTTTCTACTGGAACAAGGACAAGTCTTACAGAAAAATTTGAAGCTGATGATAACTTCTTTCATAAGCTGACCTTCTGTTATCTGTTTTACCTGTCTATGAAAATGGCTTCCCTAGTAGCTATTACCTTGCTGAGGAGGATTGCATCAATTTAGCCAACTACAGAAAATCCAGATTTTTTTTTTAAATTATTATTATTTTTTTGGAGGGGGGAGAGGGGAGGCATGGTGGTTGGTGGGGTTGTGCTTTGGACATCTGAGTTTTCTGCCCAAGACTGCTTCAGAGTTGCACTTGCTCTACTGTTAAATCTGAGTACCTTAATGGTTTTTTCCTGCCTCTTGGAAGCAAAATTTATCCCTTACGGTACAATGGCTTTAAGAAAATGAATCATTAAATACAGGCAATTCTGTCTCTTCTATAGGAGATTTTGCTAAAGACCCAACAGACACATTGTTGCTGCTTTATGAATTCGAAGCAAGATCCAAACTGAATGATCCAACACTCTACAACCTTATGGAGTCAGTATGGGAGCAGCCACAAATAGAGGTCAAGACGCTAGAAATCATTGCGTGTAAGGACTGCATTTGTACTTTCACAGTTCTTCAAGTCCTGAAAAACACCTTTTGTTCTTTCCTGATGATTTGGGGTGACCAGGATTATCATGTATTGTGCAGCACGCAGAAAATGGGCCTAGGTGTACATATTCTGTCCTGAAGCAAAGATGTGTAGGATCTCAGCAACATTAGGGGATCTGTATTTTGTAATACCCTATTAGGTGGATGATAAACCTGAAATTTGCAACATCCTTCCATTTCTAGACTCTGAGACATTTGTGTAGGTTGTGAGGCTGGAAAAGATTATTCAGATAAACTTTTACAAGCTCCAAAATGGCAAAGGCCAGAGAATGACCGTAGCTGATTCATGCCCCAGCAAAGAAGTTTTAGGATGTGGACTTTGGGTAGATAGGCAGTTTCAACTTGAAGTTAGCATAGTTAATTTGGTAATAACAAATTCTGTTAATAACAAATTCTGTTAATAACAAATTCTCTAAATTCTTCTTTATACTGTACCATACTTTCATCACAAAGTTCTAGTCATGCCTCCATGAGAATCTAGAGTAAGATCCAAGAAAGATGAGTAAAATTTAGAACTACCATGACAAATCTTTGGAGGGGATTCTGTAGGGTTGCATAAACACCTGCTTATCTGTCTTGTCTTGAGAACATACCTGGGCTTGGAAACACCATACTGACATCCTTCTCCTGCCTCATTTTCATGTTAAAGGAGACAAACAAAACAATACTCTTTATTTTAGACCCTTCCCCAATATTTTTGAGTTACTGCACCAGAAGTAAACAGCAGTGAGAGTACTTGTAGATGATGCAATCTACTGTACTTCTGCCTTGTAGTCCTCACTGATGATGTGCACAGTAAGAAAGTAGTAGAGAAGCACCAGCTTATGACCAGAGCAGGCCTTAAGCAAATCTCTTTTCAGTTGTTTACCACAGTTGTTTATTCAGTTGTTTATTCACTTGCTTATCTGGCAACAACCTGTAGTTTAGTTTAGTGACCAATGAGATTAAAGTCTGGCTCCAGTAACTGATTTCTTGTTCTCTCTTTTCTTTTGCTTTTAAGCATTAGCAATGGAATCTCCAGCTCGGTATCCTCTTCTGTGTAAGAAAGCTCTCAAGAGTGCACTAAACCTTCACAGAAAGCAGACTGTCATTGATGTTGTGAAATTTGGGTTAGTGTTATCACACAGCTTTGCCGTGAGCCTGTGACTGGAAATGCTGACAAGGAATAAAGCCTGCAATTTGAAAAAAGCAGATTTTAGCTTCTGTGCGTGTCTTGGGCTGTTTCTTGTGAGGAAGGTGTTCATTAAAAATGTTACCCTGCAGGAGTGAACTAGGTATTTCAAAGCCAATGAAGTGAAGAGAAATGAAGGGCTGAGAAGAAAGCCATGAGTTGTAATGCCATAGTTCATACATGATTTATTTCGCTGGGTAACTGGCTCTCTGACAGCTGTACCTTACTGTCCTGGTTAAACTATCACACTTACAGAATCTGAAAAAAACAACTTGGTATGTGTCCCTCTCTCTCACTTGTATCCCATAAAGGATTTTTTTCCTCCTTTCCAAGTTCCTTGCAATAACCATTGGGTGAAGGCAACTGTTAATATTGCTTTTCTCACCTCAGACTGAGAAGGAAGGATCTGTTTTCAGAAACCATGTATTTGTTACTGATTTTCTGAGGATGGCAACTACTTAACTCTCGCTTGTGAAGTTAGAAAAGGTGCTTGTTCCTCACTGTCATGTGTAGCACCCTAGAAAATATTACGTCTTTCCTTCTGTGTTACTCTAGAGCCCAGCAATGAAAGTACCTAAGTACTTGCTGCTCTTGGCTCTCTTTTTGCATAGTTTGTGTGAATGAGATCTGCTACTAGGAAAATGTATGTTTCTGCTATAAGAATGTGAGTGTGATAAGCACCAAGGTGGACATCTCTGACAATCATAGAGACCTAAGTTGGAATGCTGCTGATACTAAAAAGTAGCTGCTTGTGCACATTGTATTTAATTAACTTTTGCTCTGTTTCAATTCCCAGCAAATGCTTGCATAGTTTGATTAATCTTTCTCTGCCGACTGGATTAACAGACTTGGATGCCTCTGTGCTGCAGGAGGTGTGGGACTACTTTGAAGATGCTCTGAGTGTTCTCAGCAGCACAGTAAGTTGAACAGAAAAGCAAGAGATTGCAAAGGTGGTCATGAGCACATTTAAAAAAAATTCTTATCAGACTGCGAATAATTAGTAGACTGAATATTATGTAGTGTTACATGTGGAGCAGCTAAGACTTCTTCAGTAAAAGATACATTGAAATTACCTTAAAAGAAATGCCTCTTGGATATTTATGACTGAATTATGAATTTTCCTGGATCTTGTAAGAGCTTTTTAAGAGACATTTAAGGCCAAATTTTCAGTGCCTATTTTAGAAACATTTTGAGCTGCAACATCCATCTTTCCTCCTCTTGCTTTCTACATTCGTATGAAAGCTGAATATGTTTTTTTAAATGCAGATTACTTTTCCAGATCAGTTTAAAGCCAGCTAAAATTTGGATACTGATCTTGCTTTTTTCTCAGCTCTCTTTTGTTAAATGTATTTGGGAACTTACTACATTACTATTTTTTTTCCAAATGACCTAAAACTAGAGTTCTGTGCTGTTGCTACTTGTGGCACCACATGCCTTGTTTCTGTGAGGACAGGTGTATGGAAAGTAAAATCTTTATTTCAATAAGCATTTCTGCTGCTCCTTTTAGGAGCATAATGCTGTACAGTGAAAGCAGTTGTACTGAGGAAGTCAGACATTTCTACTTAGAATTTAATAGGTAAAAATCAGATAAGGAGTATTCCTGTTCAGGGCTAAAGAAACCAATACTAGTTTCATAGCTTCATGCCATTGCATGGCTGTTTCTTTAGTCAGGTTTGAATGTTACTTCTTTTATAGAGGTGGTATAAAGATACACTGTTCTTGACTTCCCAAAAAAAGAATGTATCTACATTCATGTGTGCCTTTCACCAAATTCTCTATAACTTTGATAATCTTCTTTTTGAGGGATATGAATGAAATGTTAATTTGGACTGATACTTGTAACAGCAAAATTTCACAGTACTACAAGGCCTTCTTTTGCAGTCTTGCTCATGGCAGCAGGCACTAATTGGTACCATGCTCAAGGAGAAAGACACTGGGGGATCAGATCAGTAATTAATAGTTAGAAAGCTGGTACATCACTCATGATTTATACCTCCTATTCAGAAATGGATACTGCAGTTCAGAAATTCTCTCTGGGCCCTCTTACTTAGGATGTGAAGTCTCTATCAAAGAGGGAAAAGAAGTCCTTCCAGCCTCCCTTTAAGGATTTGCATGGCAAATAATAACTTCTTGTCCTTCCCTTCCCCAACTGAGTCAGTTCCCACCAGGTTCAAAGTATTGTTGGCTACTCTGGCTTCTCTTCTGCAGTTATAAGGGCAACTTTCACTCTGGCAAGCAGTTGCCACGGCGTGTAGAGAAGTTCTGAAGACATAAGAACTGCTGCTCCTAATCTGTAGTGAGCAACTATGTCCTGCTATTCAGTACAGTTTGGATAAACTGGAAAGTACTGCAGCAGCAAGTTCTGTGTGTTGGAAAGATACTGTTAGATACAGATAGAGTGTTGGAAAGCATACTGCCATTCTAGCAACATTCCCAGCCTCACAGAAGTCTATTTTCTGACCTACCAATAGGTAGGTAATTGCAGTATGACTTCCCCAGGTTGGAAACAAGCTGTTTGACAGTAGTGCAGATGAACTGTAAAGTACAGGGTGGCTCTGAAGGAATTACCCTTGGCTTAGGAGAAAACAAAACAAAACAAAACTGTTTTCCCACTCTAAAACTAAACTCTAATGCACTCTTGACTTGTCAGGTTTAAAGTGAAGAGTCTATTTTGTGATGCGCTGCTGCTTCTTGTTTGCTACTCCAGGATGCTTACCCAGAGATGGAGATTCTTTGGTTGATGACAAGAGCCTGGAATACAGGAATATTTCAGTATACCATTGGTAAATACAAGGAAGCTGAGCAGTGGTGTGGATTAGGAATGCGTTTCCTCAGTCACTTAGGATCTCTGAAGAAAAGCTATGAAGGCCATGTAAGTGTAAACAGATGGATTTGAGGATGTGGGATTGGATGTCTGGCCTGAATTTGAGATGTGGATCTGGGTGAAGAAACCACTACAGCTGATCTTTAAAGAGTTTCAGGAGAAGCATGGTACTTAAATATTTTGAGAGAGCTTGAAGCTAAAAGATTTTTTCAAAGTGAGGCCAGAAAAGTTTTGATAGACAATAGAAAGAGTAACGTAGTGTCCTTTTACTGAAAGGATCCTGTAAATGGCTGACTGGAAATAAACTTCTGACTATTTGTGGCCATAGGAGAACCCTTGTACCTTGCTGGCTTTCACTAAAGTCAAGGTGCTGTCCCAGTTTACTAAAATCAGCTGCTGTACAAATACTTTAGAGCTTGGTTTCTAGTACAATCTAGTGTCTTATAAATAGGGTTTAAGGTGATGTGAATAAAATCATTAAAGCTCATCTTTTCTGGGGTAGCTTAGCCACTTCCTGTGAGGGAGACATTTCAGGGCTAGTACCTCTGTAGAAAGCAAGGACACTTTTTGTTACTCTGTCACAAGTAAGCTTGTCCCTACAGTTTGTCACTGGTGCTCCTATCTTGATTGTGGCCTGGTTGGATCACTCCCTTCCAACCTCAACCAGTCTGTGATTTTTGTAATAGGTTTGCTCACTGATTTAAGACTCAGCTATAAATTATGCTTTATGTCAATATAAATAGAACCCCCTTTGTTAGGTCGCACTGATTTAACTATATTTTTCTTAAACCACTATATTGAAATCTGTGCCAAAATCTTTACATCAGTCAGAAGTTTTAGGTTTAGAAGCTGGTGGTGGTCTCCCACTTATTCCCTTGCTTCCGTTCCCTGTCACTTTGTTGTATGACCTAGTTGAATGATGCAATTTTATCCATCCTTGTTAACAACTATGGTGCTTATATTCTCCAGATGATTGGTCTCTATAGTGAGGTTCTGGACAAACTGGACAGAGCAAAAGCGTTTCTTCTAAATGAAGAAGAATAATGACAGCCACAACTGCAAAAAAGGAGGACAGCAGTCTCTCTTGGAAATGTTCTGCTGAATGAAAGAGGCCGTTAGCTCTGCGAAGGCATGGGGTCATGGGAGCAGTGGAAAAGAAACCTGGATCTCCTTCTTGTTGGCAATTGAGTTATGTACTTTTCAGGAAGTGTTTATTGAATAAGTGTAATTGTTTTCCTCTAGGGAATAACTTTCATTCTCTAGAGCCATATAACAGTTAATAATAAATACTTAACTTTTACATGAGATGTGTCTGCTGTTGTGTAAATACCTGATTCTAGTAGTAAGTGGCAATGAGAACAATAAAAGTTCCAAGATCAGGCATCTCCTCTGGATGTCATAGCTGCCTTGCTACATAAATATTTACCAGATACTGGTGCTGCCTGAGCTGTGCCCCTGCTCAAGAGTTTGTTGTGAAGTGTCCTGTTGCTCTTCAGGCTCAGCTCGATAGAACTGTGTATTGGAAGGAACAGGAAGGTGCCTTGTGGAAATAGCCAAGCAGGATGCAAAGATGAAAGCAAAAATAATTACATTCAGCTGGAGGTTATGTATGTGTTCATATTCCTGAGGTCTACCACAGGGTCTTTATTCTTCAGGCTGAGGTAGTATAAGCAGTGGACATCACTTCCACTGAACTTCAGTGGCATTCTGTTCATGGTAGCTAGACAAATCACCCAGGCTGTCTGAGGCAGATGGCTCCTGTCAGAGACACATAGAAGGATGATGGATTTGTCCTGCTCAGTTCACCAGGTCTCATTTGGATCTCTGTGAGCTGCTGCTTCTGGATCTTCAATGCACAATGTGCTGTCTGTTTAACTAACAAACACCTCTGAACCCATAAAAAGCCAGGCCTCAAATGCCACGTAGAATTCTTTTAGAGTCACAGTTTTGGAGATGTATGCTGCATCACATTAATGCAGGGACTGTAAACGAGGCCACAGAGTCAGAGGTGTCCATTGCTGCCTGCAGGGCCAGCTTTAATTACTGTTCTCGGTTCTGACTTGCACAAACACATGAGCAGGTAAAGGTGTCACACTGTACCAGATGAGAAGGTCATGTTTGCCCAGTAAGTGTAGCAGGTAATTACATACAGCCAGAGAGGGCAGCAAGCATTACATCTATTTTTGCCTACAGCCAGAATTGTTTGAATTTTTTCCTTGGAGCTGCTCAGTTTGATTTCTTTTATGCTACAGACTTTACTAAGGAATCCAGATCAGATCAGTTACAGACTCTGCTGTTAATACTTCTCACCTCCATACATTTTTTTGCATTGTAGACTTTATTCCAAGCTTTGTATTGACCATAGGTTTTAAGTAGAGCAAGAATTCCTCTCCTAGTTGAACTAGACCTTAATTAGCTGGATTTCCAGTGACCATTACCAATAGGTAGTTTGTGTGCAATCCCTCTGCTGTGCAGGAGTTTGCTGCTGTAGATGCAAGCTGTCCCCGTGTTTATTTTACCAGGCTAAATATTGCTTTATAGTTCAGTAGCCCAGCTAGGATGACTGGGGGATAGAAATCTTTTTAAGCCAGCGACAGCTGACTGGGAAAAAATAGATAAATAAGAATCAGTGCTGCTCATTCCTCCCTTAGTCTTCCCTTTTCATTGATCACTGTTTTCTTGCAGGATTGTTAGAGCTCGGAGAGCCTGGGTGCTCATCCTGAGATGCGGACAGGTTGCTCCAGAGGGTGGCATTGCAGCAGTAGTTTCTGATTTACATGTTGTGGAAGCTACAGTGTGTGCTGGACATTTACTCTCCAAGTGTAGAGTCCCTCCTTGCTTTTGAGAACACAAAAGTATCCTCTAGGGCAGTAGTTCACAAATTTATCCCCTTGCCCCAGCCTGGATTATATGCCCTGTCTTTTTTCCTAATCTGATAATTTCTTAACTGTTTGGGGAGCAGCACCAGTCTGAAGGCACAAGGGCAATGCAATGTGACTTGGAGAATAGGTCCATGAGAGGGTATTTTTATCACCAAGCCACTAGGAATGTGGCTGCAGGGAACCTGTCCAGGAAGAGTCTGGGAGTGGGGCAGGGCAGAGAAGACAGAGCCACAGCTGGTAAGCCCTGGAGCCCCTTCTGCCACCTCTCACCCTGACGCTTTCCACTTGGGGAGCACCTTGGACTACCTCCCACCACACAGTCTGAGAAGAGTTTTGCTGTTGGTGATGTTGGAGGGATCACTGAGCAGAGGAAGGAAGAGGGCCTGGCCTGGCCACTAGCACTTAGAAGTAAAGTGATCACAGAAATCAGGGCGACAGAAAGGGCCGAAGGTCCTTAGAGGACTGGGCAGAAGCTTTTGTCAAGTCGTGCACTGGAACTAAGGAAGGAAATACCACCATCACCCCCGTGGTGAGCCAAGTGTGGCCCCAACAAGGTATTGCTAGTCCCGCAGTGCTCCTCTGTGCTTGCACCATCAGATGCTGAACTGACTGACCCAAACAACTCAACAACTTAACTTTCTTTCCTTCAGGTTAAAAAACCTGAAGTCAAACAACATAAGCCTCATTTTGAAGGCAAGGGATATAAATAAACACTAAAGGTCAGGGGGTACCTAAGGATTCTACAAGGAAAGAGACACCTTTAACATGAGGATAACTTTACCTGCTTCACAGCAGGTGCTTTAGTGCCGTGAATCCTGCTGTGACAGCTTGAGGAAAGCAGAGAAGAGCAATCCTTGAAGGTTATGTTGCCAAGCATCATTAGCAAGAAAAGCCGTGTCTAAGGCAGCTGTCCGGGTGGCTGCATCTCAGGCATGAACAGGGACAAAATTTTTGAGAAAATTATTAAATTCCTTTAAAACCCCTCTTCCTGTAGCCTCACGTATCGTGTGCTCCTCTGCTTAACAAGGGCCAAGACAGTTAATTAACCAGCACTGCAGACAGAAGCACAGACATGTTTCTCTATAGCACAAGCAGCTTATGGTCTAATTTTCTGTAAGTGTCTTAGAGGCAGATTAGTCTCATGCCTGTTGCAGGCATCTGTGGCAGGACATCTGGGGAGAGAAAAGAAGCAGCCCCCCTCATTTCACAATGAGACAGGACCATTAACAGGATAATGCTCTGCTTTTTTATGGTCCAGAAGGACTTTGCTAATGTCATGGTAGGCAGAGCAATTTGTCCTTAGCTAGAAAAAGGTCTTGTTAAAAAGTTTCAGAAGAGCAAGTTCTTCTTTCCCTTCATGCCACCCTCACTCTCTTAGCACGTGGGTTACTCTCCCAGTGGTTATCTCCACCTTTACAGGAGTGACATGACTTATTTGAGAACATAACCCCACGTTCCTCTCCTCACTGGAACTTCAGCGTTTCAAGATGACACATCAGCTCAGGACATGATTCTATGACACATCATGGTTCGTCTGGGGAGCAGTGTCTGCAGATCCACGTACTGCAGCTCAGGGTTACTGGAACTAACTCTGCAGCCTGGACAGAGAAACCTGGCAGCCCTTACCAAAGTTCCTCTGATGCTTTGCATCAACTTCACCATTCCAAATCCGTCACTAGGTAAGGAAACAGTTTGATTTTTGGGAGAGGTAACACTAGCATCAGATCTGCTTAGCAACTGTTTAATCTTCCAGTGTCTTATGGACAACCGCTACCCCAAGACTGTTGATCTAATCTGTTAAAGGAGTTTCCAAACTGTGTTTTATTTGTCCAATGAGCTTCATAAACTGTGAACTGTCTGCATATTGTATGTCTGTGCTCAGTACAACACCCTTGTTCCCCTGAAACCAACCTCACTTCTCTTGTGTGCAGTTTGAAAGGAAAAAAAAAACAAACATTCAAGATTTAAAACCCAAAACCCTCACACCTTTCAATTAGCTCAGGTAAATGACAAAGCAGATTCAGGCAGGAATGTATCATGACACTCCAGTAACCACATTTGTCTTCCAGTGAACACTCCTGTTCTCTGCACTTAAAGGTACTAGAAAAAGATACTATTAATCTTTACAACTTCTTTCTTCTTCTCTCTGATGTCTAAACAGCACGTTAAACTGTTAAAAGACGCTCTTTGTTAACTGGACTATATATTTGCTTTCCTGTCTTTATATCCCATACAGGAACAACTATGTAGCAGCATACAAATCCTGTTATTTGATCTGCATTTGTAAAGCAAACTCACCACAATTCAAGTCATGACCTAAAATACATTGATGATGTCAAGTCAACCTGTGTTACAACCCACCATGCTACAACAACTCAACCAAAAGAGCTTTTCAGTGGCCTGGCTATGGCTGTAAATAAGCCCACTTCCTTCCTCTCTTTATTTTCTTTTTTTAATTTCCTTTTTCTTTTAGGCAAGTTCTCAGTGACCAGCTTACACAAAAAAAGAGCAGAATTTTTTTTTTAAAACCACTGTCAACACTTAAGTTTGCCATGGAGAGACCATATCAGTGGTCACTAAGATGAGCACCAAAAAACGCCACATCTGGCACACAATGAAGGACTCTACAAGAAGGTCTCAAAGACAAGAGTTCTTTGCAACTCTCTGTTTATTAAAAATATATGTCTCCTTGGAAGAAACACTGGTAACCAACTAGTGTTGTCATGATCGATTCGATACTGTCAGCTATGCCATGGAGTACATCATCTTTTTCTCCATGTGACTTGATGAGAGGGAGACAGGCTATTAGGGGAAAAAAAAAAAAAAAGAAAAAGAAAAAGAAGCCAGGAACAGTGTGACTATCAATCTTAAGGACTTCTGTTTCACTTACTCCGCTTCTCCAGGGACTGATGTTTGTAGCAGCCGGAGCAGGACCAGCAGGGCAGGGCGCTAGATGCCAAACAGGAATCCACTGCCAGAGTTTGTTCCTTTAGGGTTGGTCCCAGACAGCAGAATCCTTCCTGCCCTCCACTATGCGTGGACACATCTCTTCTGCAGCGCTGCTTTCTGTCCCAGGCAGCTGCTCGGTCCCTGCAGGGCTCCTTGTGATGCAGGATGAGTAAGAAACAGCTTCTCACTGGACAGCACGTGTACAGTCTTACAGCAGTTCTCCTTCATGCTGAAACCCGTCGCAAGGACCGACACATCAGTAACTGTTACATTCAGGAAAGGGGACCAGCACCCTGCATGTTCCCTTACCCCTATAAAATAGGGGGAGGGAGAACAGGCCAAGACTTACCTGCTTGTGCTCGTATGGTGACCTCCTTTTGTCCTGCTGCTTGGCACTGTGTCTGAGAAACAGCATTCGCCAGTTCTTTGTAAGGTGGGAGCTCTTGTACCTGTCCTGTGAGTACCCAGCAACACAGCTCCTTCTCAAAGGCTGTATGAGGTTCCCCCCCAACTCCACACAAGGCTCTGTTCCCGTGATGGAGCCCCATTCAAGTGTGGAAACCAAAGTGTCCTCGGCATAGGGACAACTGTCTTAGCACCAATGGTCACCTCACTTGAGAAATCCCAGTGCACAGCAGATGGGTGCAGCTCCACATCCCCCTGCCCCACAGACCTGTGAGCACAGGGCACCCAATTCAGTTTTCTAAGGTGACCCTGAGAGAGGGAGCAGAGCCCAATTTCAGAAAGAGGATTTATGCAGAGATGGCAGAGACACAGCCAGGCTGAACTACACCTTCACCTGCCAAGCCCAGCTCCCAGAGCAGCAGGCGAGGTCCCTGCTGTGCTGGAAGGATGGCCCTTCCACTGGCAAGGCCACTGCCACCACCTGCACGCAGCAGAACTGGGAATTTGGCATGGAGCAGGGAAGAGAGGGAGAAAGTTTTTCAATTCTATTACTGATTTGGAAAAATGTGAGTATCTGTCCAAGGCACAGCTGGGAGCTTTTCCTGGCAGCAGCTAATGCAGAAGGGAATGGCAGTGTGCTGCCGCAAGCTGGAACGGGTCATGTCACCTGCGCCCACAGGTACAGGGCCAGCCCCATGTCCCAAGTTTCCCACAGCAACACAGGACAGCGAGTACATTTGTTCCATGTGGCTGGTAGAGTATTTCCTAACTAAACACTGCAGATCTAGATTCTATTTACAATAGAGCCAGCTTAAAAAATAAGTTAAAAAACTGGATTTTATACCCATTCAGTTCATTATTAACAAGAGAAAAATGGAATAATGGGGAAAAAAAATAAAATTTAAAAAAAAAGCCAACACAGCAACACAATATGGTTTTGGTTTAAAATCAGCTTAAAAAAATAGAACCAAAAGGAAACCTCTCATGCAAACACATAAGGTGGTGTGTAAAACAATGTGCAATTTAATATGTAGCATCATCCATTCTCTTGCTCTGCAGCCTCTTGCTCAGTCTCTGTCTCCCGGCCTCGCTCGGATCAGCTGCTGCTCCTCGCTGCGTTCCTCCAGCCCTCTGGTCCCTTCTGCGCAGGCAGCGTTACCAGTCTCTGCTCTGCCGCATAGACCTGGGGCAGCTGGCAGGGGGCTGGGCCCCCCCGGGAGACGCTTCCGAAGCACCTGGTACCGGTTTGAGCTCTTCCTGTCCAAGTGGACTCCCTACGCCCAGCGGCTGGGACAGAGAAACTGAAGATCCTTGCAATAACACAATACCTTTTAAGAGAGGTCCCTCAGGTTTCCTAGTCCACGTACATATATATATATAATATATATATAATATCTCTCTCTATA
>NW_010286516.1:0-72937 GCF_000700745.2 Antrostomus carolinensis
TTCAAAAGCTGTCTGGACATGGTCCTGGGCATTGGCTCTAGGTGGCCTTGCTTGAGCAGAAAGGTGACTTCCTGAGGTCCCTTCCAGCCTCAACCATTGTGTGATTCTGTGAAAACTCAGAAAATAGTTGACTATTTTTTTCATTAATAGTTCCCTCCACACTGCTACTCTCTTGATCTTGGTCTTGAAAAAAATAATTACTTAACACAAGAAGTCTCTTGCAGAATCAGAGACATTATGCTGTCTGGATGCTCAAAATGCTTGAAGTGGAAGAGGTGTCTCTTCTTCTGTTAGGTTGTTTGTTTTCCTTTTTTTCCCCTACCCAGAAATGATTTGTCTGGCGCACAACCTGACCTTTCAAACGGATGATCAAATTAAGTTCCATAGACAACAATATTTATCATAAAGGACTTTGATTCATCTTCTAAGGACAGTCCATGCAATGCAGTGAATTTGATCTTGTAGAGGTATGATACGTGAGCATTTCACCTAAAGGCTGCAGGAGAAAAATGAATATTAAAGCTTGTTTTCTTTAACAACTTCTTTGCTCAATGCTAAGTTTGAGTGTGGTGGTTGAGCATTATGCATTTCCTGGCTTTAAGGAAAGCTAAATGGAGAAAAAACAAAATGCAATTTATCATGTGACATCACACTGATACACAAATGAATCCTAAGCAGGGACTGAAGATTTTGCATTCACTACAAAAAATCTTCTGCCACCTGAACTGAAGAAATATTGACTAGTAGTACAGGTAATCATCCTCTTGTGTATCAGTATTAGCAAATATGTATATTTGACTGCAAAAGTTATTGCTAGACAGAGAGCAATGGGGGTGATAATCAGGGAAACCATTTTTACTATTGAAAACTCCTCACTCTTGAGCACAAAGCGCTCTTGTGAGACAAACTCTTTGCTGCACCATCCTTTCTACCCCTCCTAGTAAAGCTTTTTTTCCTTGTCCTTGTTCTTTGCTTCTCTTTATCTCTCTTCATCCATCATAATCTCCAAACTGACAGTGTAAATCTCTGTGTGTGACCTCTTTTTAGGCTCTTCTTCCTCCCAACCACAATGTTCTTTCAAAGCAAATCTCTCTAGCTTCTTATTTGAGGTGTGCTCTATCTTGACTTTGCTATTCACTGACTGTTCATTTACCCTGGCTTCCTATTCACTTACTCCTTTTATTATGTACATAACCCCAGTTCTTCCTGTACAGTTATCTATCCTTACACTGAATTTAGTCCCCTCTATTTCCTCCTCTCCCACCACATTTCTCGATTGGATTCTTTTAATTTCTTCATTCTAAATCTTGTTCTTAAAGTTAGTGCAAACTGACCCTCTCCTGATAAGCATCAGTCCTCTTGAAATTTAATTGGGTTTTTTTCCTTAATTCTACCTGGATACTAAAATAGGGATTTTTGATGAATACAAGTAGAAGAAGGCTTTTGGTCTGTTTTTTGTTTTGATTTTTTTTTGTATGGGTTTTTTTTAAGAGATAGAATTAGGAAACTTTCCAAGGCAACTCAAGATTTGCCACTCTAACCCTGTAATAAGTAAATTAAATCTAGGGATTTGTAAATGTGCGATTTGGTCCATACAAGACAGGTCAGAGGTTTGAGAATCCTTAGTGAGAATAAAATGTTTGGTGACTTTTTATTCTGTTAAATGATAACAAGTTTGCATCGATTATGTGTGAAACTGGATTCCCTAGGCCCCACCAAAGTTTATCATGCAGCTAGACTTAGGCAGATTATTGGAAGGAACATGCCTTTTTTCACAGTCCCCTAATTCAAAGCACAAAATACCTTGATCATTTTGAAATAAATTTGCAAAAACTTGTTTTACATGGGCTAACATCTCCCACCTTCCTACAAGACAGACAACAATAACCAAAAAGTGAGATGTTAAAAAAATGACTGTTGTCCAGCCTTAATTATAGGCAAGTCTAGCAACCTCTCTTATGATAATGTGAAGGACACAAGGAATGTATCTATGCAGCCATTTACAGGTCCACACTAGCTTTGGCAATGGCCCCAGGTTGGCCAGAGGTGAGACCACTTCCATTTGAAATATGTGTAGCTGTCTGAGCATGACACTGCCCTGACTGTTCCCTTAACCTAACCCATTGACAAGGGGTTTTTAAGATATGATCAGATGGCTATCTGTCACACACTGCAGAACTGTTACTTTCCTGGTCAGCTTGGAGCGTGGGCAAGCAAACTGGGGTCCTTTAATAAAGACTGGTGCAGCTTCAGAAGGATTGCGGCAGCAGTATAATAAAAAGCACAGCTTGTTCTGGAGAACCAGTGCTATTGTTGGATGAGGAACAAAGGGAAAGAACCAATTAATACATGTACTCTTAACTCAAGTGTCATTTTATAGTCTTACAAATTTGTTTTTTAATGTCAAATGCCAAAGTTTACTCAGGTGCTCTCAAACCAAATGAAAAAGTAGGCCATTTTGGGAAGATTAAATTCAAAAAGTTTCCACACTGCAAGCTGCTTAATCATGCACTCACCAATGAGCATGTGCCATCACTGAAAAGCAGTGTCTGCTGAGTGACTTCCTTTTTTAAAAAAAATCTAAAATACAAAAATGCATCTAGGGATGTAAAGTCAGGAAACTAAACATGGATGTTATTGTTTTTATAGCTCTTTATGTGGACTAAGGCAATGTAAACTGTCTTTTGCATTTGTAATATGCCTGCTGACTCTTTGCCTCTATCTTGCAACTAACTGCAGTGGTAAAAATTAGAGCAGGTTAAAAGTGGCTTTCCTCTCAAGGATATATTCAATAACTGCTGCCCAATATGCCTGCTGTCATTTTGCAATAATAGTACAGAATTTTTGTCCATGATCTTGTGAGAAGCTGTTGTCCTTTTATTACTCTTATTACTTTTTGAACTGAACTGTAGAATTGCATTGTTCTTTGAGAAACCTTCCTGTATTTTTGAGAGATATTTTTAGGTGTTATAGTGTTGAATATGGAAGCACCTGCTTAGACCTACCATGGGGCTCTGTGTAACTTCCTCTTTTGCCTTGTATTGGTGTATGATTGATATCCTCATTTACCAACATGCACACCACAGGTCCCTCTGAACATTTTTTTTTCCTCAGCCTGAAGATCAAAGAGGATTATTGCCTCAAACTGAACCATGTCAATATATATTAATTAACTGCTAATTATTAGCTATTTATAAAATATTGTTTATTCTTTATATAGTTACATATATACTGGTATCTTTAGGCTCTTTGCTACTGTAGTGATAAGGGATAAATAAGATCTCCAAAGAAAAAAAAAAGAGGTGTGGACAGGGGAAGTAAATTGTGAAAGAATTTGGTATTAATTATTTAAATTCTAGAATGAATTGTTTTTGTTGTGTGACATAGTGTCTTTAAATTTATGATTAGAGTAACATCTTCGTATGCCAAAGAAAGCAATCACACACTAGCTAAAGCAAGAAAAATAATAAATGTTAGGTGGAAAATGAACTAAGTCATGTTGATGCTCTAAATATGTATTATAAAACTAATGGCTGTTATATGCAGTTAATTTTTAATTTAAATCTTTCCTTTGGCCATCAATGATGTTACCATTTTTGGGCCCTTTTTGTCATTTGTTTTGCCAGTTGAGTGTGAAAAGTTGCTTTGGAAGAACTAGCTCTGGTACATTAGAAGGACACAAGTTGAAATGTTTTGAGGAAAGAACATGACGAAGGGAGGTATTTTTGCTCTTTATACCACATTTATCACTCCTTTTTCCTGCTGCAGAGGAAGAAAACTCGTGGCAAAGAAATAGGGAGCACTGGAAACAAAAGAAGGGGAAGGTAAAGAGAAAAATAGGAATGAAAGAGTATGGTGCTTTCCTGAGGAAGCATTACTTCTCAAATATTGACTATACCATTTACGATCATCTAAGGTGACAAGGAGTGCAGGTTTCAGCTGCGATCACTAAGACTTTAGTGATTCCCAGAAGCCCTTTAAACCCAGGAATTACTCCAAGTTAATGCTGGGGCAAGAGCAAGCAGAATAACTTTTCAGTGATGATTTATTTTATTGCTTAAGCCCTATGAATTTCTCTCCTAAGAAATGCATTGGTATTTGATTTAAATGAGAGACATTGGCAGTGATGTCAAGCATACAGAGCATTTGAACAAATTAGTAAAGAGGTTACTGTATCCATATGTGTGTTGCTTCTGGGATTAGTTGAATCTATTCAATGAGGCAAATGCATAGATTTAAACATCCAACAGATTTGAGGAGATTTGTGGGAGCTGTCTGTGTTCAGAAAGGACATTTACCAAAGGAATCAAAACCTGTAATAACCCAGTACATTTTCAATCTGAGTCTGAATGCTTATTTCATCGGAATGGACTTATCTTCTAACAGTGCCTATTGAGAAAAACTGAGATGCCATTTTCAGAACTAGTAACTTAATAAGTAATCTCTGAAGATTTTTAGCTATCAAAAACTTGCAAATTTTGAATTATTGTTCACAATCTCCAGTGACTTTTGTATCTTTTCAAAACTTTAACATATATTAATGCTTTTTTCCATTAATAACAAACAAACAAAGAATATTTTTGTTTTAACTATCCTTTGTTGGAAATGCTCATGTTCGAGAAAAATCTCAGAAGAGCATGGAAGTGTTTAATGAATATTTTGAGTTACAAAGTCCTCTGGTGGGGGATTTTATGCAATAGTTAAAAGATACCTAGAAAGAAGCTGCTGAGGGTACGTCATCATATTTCTTTGTAAAATAAAGCTGATGAATGAATACCAACATTAATTGACTAATTTTTTTAAAGAACTGTCCTAGGCCAAATCCTGACAGGTCTTTATGGACCTCAGCCCAGATGAGCTTGAGGTTCTGAGCTTGTTGGTGGTTTGCCCTGAAGGGATAGCATTGCTAATGCTAATCACTGAAAGAAAAGGAATAAAATCTGTGGTTCTGCATTCTCTGTTTAATAATCTGCCACTGAAATTCCTGGAACTTAATGAAGTTTCATTTTCCCTGGACTTTCTTCTTATTTTAAAATTTTATTTTTTTCTGCTTCTACATCTTTTTTTGTGATATTTCAAATTTTTCAAAACAAAAAAAAAATTCTACCAAAGTTTTCAGATTTTTTTCTTATGACCTTTTCAAGAACTAAATGAAAGTCCTTTCACTTGTATGAGTCCCTTCGCGACTTAGACTGGGTGTTGACTTGAAGAGTGCCTCAAAGTTTCTATAGATAGAAAAAATTGCATTTACAATTATGTTAAAGACCTAGATGCCACTCAAAAAACCTAAAAATTGAAAGTTTTGGTGTGAAATTGGTCAACTCGATTAACACAAAATCAGATTCTGAATTTTAAAATTTGTAGGTGGGATTGTAGGATGTAAATCAATGCTAGTGGCAATCAACTGAATAACACAATCTGAGGATCTTTCAGCAGTTAGCCAAGCATAACAAAAGGTGATGCATTCATAGTAATTTCAAGTATTTGTGTCTGAAATTATGTGATTAATTTATCTCATTTTTTAAATTTCTATCTCTGAAATGGAACAGACAGCATTGTTTATACACTTATATAATTTTAATCTTCATAGGCTACAAACATTTCATTCAAAAAAAAAAAAAAATGAATGTTCCATATCCTCACTACTAGAAATAGGATGCAATGTTCTTCAAATACATATGCAAGTCAACAATAGAGCTCTTACAGCAAGGCCACTGTCAGTTGATTTAGTACTTAGATTCCACTAGAAAGTAGTTAGAAGACCAGCCGTTATTGTATGATGTACTCCACACTGCAGATATAGTTAACTTCTGCAGGTATGCACATTAGAACTCTAGCTGTCACTAACTTGTGACTGATCATGTAAGATGGCTAAATTATTAACTCAATGTGTGCATGCATTGAAAACAGATAATAGATAACTATGAAATCTGACAGTATATTCAAGGCAACACACATAAAATACACTAATGTGGCATTTAAATTGGTAAAAACTGTCAGCATTATAAGAGAATGCTGTTTCATGTCTTCTACATCCTGCCACAACTAAGTTTCAAGGTCTTAGTTTTCACTGTGTGATCAAGTATCACTAACTTTCATGGTACTTATCTCACAATGCGTAATGCTTTAGAGTGAAAAGCCAATGGCAAATGCAGAATCATTACTTAAACAAGATTAAAATTGGCTTAGTTCACTATGCAGTGTCAATGCACATGCCATGATTCATTTAACAAAAATCAGTTTCCTTTTCAAAGGTAATGATTTGAGAGCGTCAGTCTAGAGGAGACTTCTCTAGTCACAGAAAGTTTAAAACAGCTTTTCCTGTATACCTACACTATTGTAGAAATCTAAAAAGTAGATGGTGTATCAATAGTAATATTGACATTTCCCAGTTCCTCTTTGATTTGAAGTTGTAATTACAGGAAAAATGCATGAGCCTATGTCAGGAATTGTATAGGACCTGCATAAAAATACTTTAGATTCTCATACATTCTTGCATGATGGAAGAAAAGTGATGCTAAAAGTTCTCAGGAATTTAGGATGTTGTTGTTAAATAACATTAGGATGCTAGTTGCTGATGCCTGAAATAAGTTATCACATGGCAAAACTTGTTACACTTTCTTTTAGTAGATTATGAGTAACCAGTGTGAAAAAATCCTGGTTAATAAAAATGGGCCTAAAATGCTATTTTGTATCACTTTGAACTTTTATGGGAGAGGGTAATCAGTGCTATGAATAGAGAGATGTGTGGAATTGCTCCTTAAAAATATTTTGCTCAGCAGTGAGTTGTTCTACGTTAGTATTTGTTTGATGAACAGTTTCTTTAGGCAGGACACTGTATAAACACAGCAGTGTCAACTACTGCTGACTTTACTACACCTCCCTTTGTGGCAATTCTTCAGTAATATCATTTTAAGGTTTGTGCAGGAGATAAAATCATTAAATTTCTCATCTCTTTAAAAATCTACCCTTCAAGAAATCATCAAAAGCTTGACAATATATTTTAAGAAAAAATCTGAAGAGATGGTAGGACTTTTGGAAGGATTCAAGACAATTCTGAAAGAATTATTGAAAGAAAACAAACAAACAAAGATGAATAACAGTGTGATTTAAGGAAGGGATGTAGTCAGATTCCACAATTGTTAGTATTCACATGAAACACCTGGAAGGCTTCTATTGTTGGCACCTTTTCCTCTGAGCTGGCATTGACTTAGGCATAAAGGTTTTTCGGGTGCTTAGTGCTCTCCACTATGGGTGAACAGGAGCGAGGAGAGGTTTAGTTAAGAGAACTTTGTTTTGCCTACCATTTCTGCAGCAATACTTTGAAAGTAACCATAACTCCATGTGAACTCAAAATCTCAAGCTATGAAGCTGACATTAAGAAAAATTAAAACTCTTTGGTAAGGACTGTATACTTTACGTGATTCATTTTCTGTTGATGTCATGCACAGGAAGAAGACATCACAACAAAGCACTTTTGTGTTTTTTTGTGGGTTTTTTGTTTTTTTTCCTTCTTGTATTTCTCAATAGGGAGTTGAGATAACAGACCTCTGACAAAGTGACAATGATCTATTTTAACATTCATAGATTATCCCTATTTATCTTCTCTCTGGCTTAAAAAAAAAAAAGTCCTAGTTAATTGTCATTTGTAAAATCTTCAATATCATTTATAAAAATATCTCAGCATCTGAAAAAGAAATACACAATTTATGCATTTTACTTTAAAAAAATATATAGGCTTTTTTTTTCTGGACCCTCTTACTGCTTATAGTATCTGGCAGGGAGGTTGCACCTTCCTTCTGCATTTACATATCAAAGCAACAGATTTTCACATACTCCTGATGCAAAAACATTGATTCCTATTAATGGTAATTATGTTTTCAAATATCAAGGGCTAGCCTGGCTGTGATGATGTATGGAGATGGAAATTATCAGGGGGGAAGTGCCCTTTTTGAAGATTTGGGGTTGACAGGATGCACATCGTAATGTGGAACAGTATTTTGATTCTGACAGTATGAGCATGTTTTCTTTGTCCTGTAGTACAGATATGAACTTATGAGATGGGATTATTTGTTAGATTGAGGTTAGCTAAATTAATAAACTTGCAGTACAAAACCTCTCCCCAAAGATTTTCTTTATTTCAGTCATCTGAAAACAATGGTGTAATACAGGTTTAAAGAGAAGAGCAACAAGTTATTGTGTCTCTTTTTTTGCTAACCTTGTGTTTTCAAAATCTCACTGCTCTCTAAATTTACATTTAGCAAGGGAATAACATGTTTCAAGATCTGACCTCTGAAATTAATTCTGAAAATTTCTGCTAGAAACTTAAAGGTGGACAACTAGTAGTTGTTGACCAAAGACTTATACTTTACCTAAGTGGAATAGATTGCATTTACAGTGATTAAAACAGCACTAAGAAAAATTAGTGGAAAACTGAAGGTTAGGTTTTTAAATTTAGTTTTATTTGTCTTGGTTGCTTTTTTTCAGAGACCACCTTTATTCCATTAACTGGTCTTTTGCTTTTTTTATTATTATTTTTTTAAATAAAGTTCTTCAAGGTAGGACTTGTTTACATTTTGTTTGAGGTTTTCTGAGGGAAAGAACATAGTAAATTCTCATTAATTTTAAATCTATGGAACTTAATAGAAAATAATGGCACTCCCTGGGACTTGAAATCCATGCAATTTAGTAAAAAAATAATGGCACTCTGAGAGAAAAACAAATGGTAAGATTTAGTACAGAGAAACCTTGTAGTATTTAACCGAACAATATTTTCATGTAATGTAACTGTCCCCATGTTTGAAATAATGTCTCAGTTAATTGCCAAAGAATTATACTAAAGATGAATTTTATTGTTTATGGGAATGGATTAAATAACCTTTACACTCACATATCACATGTTGTACCACTTCAATTTTTTCTCATTTATAAATCTAAGAAACCTCTTTGGTTCAGCTTTTCTCCACACCTAACAAAAGCTTCAAGGTTATCAATCTGTTTAATGAAACTCTTGCCAATTTACAAAAATATATTAGAGGTTCTTGCTGCTGGTATTTCACTCTTTAATCTTGTTTAGCCATGGAAAAGCCTCAGAACAGGAAGGACTTTTTTCCAGCTGTAGCCTGTTTTTTTCCCTTGTGTTTTTTTTGCCAAATGGAATTCTCAGTCATTATCTCAAATCACTCAAAAAATCACCTGCAGCTACACTATTCCCTGGGGTTTTTTTTCTGTTTTTTACTTATTTCTTTTAGTTTCTGAGAAAGTCAAGACTTTTGATTACAGTAATGAGTGGTTCCAGACTACCTACTGCTCGCTTTTGGTCTCAAGGGAGCATTCAAAGTTTCAAAAGTTACTTTTTATTTTAATCTCTACAGGTTTCATCATTAGCTCTCCTTTCAAGTCTCTCAGTACACACTATGATTTGGATTTTCAAAGAAGCCCGAATGCCTCTAAAGGTTCAGCAACTAGTTCCTTTTAACATCCTTTGAAATTCTCTATCTGAATCTGTTTTTGTCATTACGGAACTTCAGTTACTTTGAGGGACTTTTCACTCTTTCATTAACTAACCATACACAGTTGCCTTTTCATGCAACTTGCCCAGAGGCACCTTCATTTTATTCCTCCATCACTTTGACTTGGGTGCTTCACACCTCACTCCTCAGATAAACACCCCTCTGTGCCTTTTTTCCCCTCCTCATTTTTTCTCTCTTTTTATTGTGTCATTAGAAGTTTGTCTGTCAGAAAGTTTATTTGATATTATTTACAAGAATTATACAAATACAGATGTCTGTTTATGAAAATTAAATTTCTATAGCTAGTGATGGCATTTAGAATGTGGCAATGAAACACCTTTAGCTTTTATTCTGCAAAACTATATTTAAGGTGGTTTTTTTTAAAGTAGTCATATTTTTTACTTGGATCCACATTAGAAGTATAGCCCCAGTCCTCAATCTCTTCTAGGATGTGTACAGCACCACTGCCAAGTATGATTGAAAAGGTGACTGTGGGTTTCCTGGGCTCTTTATTATTACTTGGGGTACGAATCAGCATTGGTTTGTGTCTGCCAGCATGCTCAGCTGTCCAGCTCAACGTGGGGCTGCCTCATTTCTGATCTTGCTAAATACCAGGTCTTTCTCTGCACTGCAATATGAGAGCTCGGGCAATGTAAGAATGACAAAGTGGCTCAGGTTCTCATATGGACGCCCTCCCTGGGCCCTGGGCTAGTTTCACTAGCCATAGGCTCTTTTCCATCATCAAGTTGGTGAAAATAGATTAATTTAATCATATTTGATTTTGCTAAAAAATGCTTGGACTAGTGGTTTTTTGAGTGTTGGTTTGGGTTTTTTTTGCCATCTGACTGATTTTTTTAAAGCCATTAAAGACTGTGATGCAGCTGAAGAGTTGAAAAATACTGGAAAAATACTCTTTAGAGTCCTAACTAATTCCTAACTTGTTTAAACCCTGCATTCTGGCTGGGTATAACTTTATATTCAGCTCAGACTGTGCATGAGCAATGAGAGGTGGAGAAGGAGATATTTATTCAGGTTTCAGCAGTTTCTTAGAGAATCATTCATTTGTTCTCTAACACTGTGGACATCTGGTGTTGCTGCAAAGAGGAAACTATAACAGTCTCAGAGTTAGAGCTTTGCAGAGAGAGCAGGAGTGATGCTGAGAGACCCCATGGGCTGTAGGGTAGTTAGGTAGAACGGGCACATAGTGAGATAATCGTGAGGGTGAGAAAAGAGCTTGTCAGGAAAAGGGTTCAAGATTAATAGATATGGACAGTAAGGTCTGCCTGCAATAGTTAGGAGTTGCTGGTCTGGTTTATGTGTCTTCCTTCAGGGAAAGATACTTTCTTTAGAATTATTATACATGAAAACCAGGTATATTAGCTCCAGGTAAAGCTTTCTGACTTTCACTCTTAAAATCTAATTTAAATGAAATTCTATTTGTATACTTCTATTTACCCATGAATCTTTCTTTGGGCTTCGGTGTCATCGCCATGGAGTTTAATTTTTCCCTCATGTATATTGATGGACTGTAGGTATTTCCTCTACTATATTAAATTCTACACTTAATCCTAAATAGTTTTGATTTTCTTGCTGCCTTCAGACTTGTATCAGACAACACAGCAAATAAAAATTAATAAATATGATTGATAGGTACTGAATGTAACATGAAGTATCACCTTTGTACTCTGTCATGGAAACTGGGCAACGCAAACACTACAAATAGGTGTTCAGCAATGGCACTCTTTGGGCTGGGATATTAGCTTCATCACAAATTTGTTAAATGCAATACCACTGAAATAAAGTGACATTGTCACCTTCAGCAATCTTCAAGATTCGGATTTTGTGCATTATGGATTTATGGGTCCAATTAAAAATTAAATTATCCTCTACCACATATGTTTAATAAATAGCAAATATTTGTTCCTGTTAGTAAAAGTCCTAGCAAATGACTATAACACATACATATTTAGTTTGTTAATATTTTCTTACTTGTTTGCACAGACAATTTGCAACCATAGGGTATTTACAAGTTTTGCTTTGGGTATTTACGACCTATTTGGTATGTAATTGGTGGGTATTATTTCTGTACTTGTGCTGATGACTTAAACACTCAAAAGAAGAGAAAACAATTATGATTATTTTTATCAGTGGCAAAAGAACCAATAAGAACTGAAACTTAATTTCATCTGGGTTCCTAACTCTCTTTAAATTTCTCAGAAAATGGGATGCAGCAGGCACACCTCCGTAGGGCCACAGCTTCATTAATTCTGATCTGTGTGTGCACACACATCCAGTGCTCCCAAAGGGACCCACAGTCAAACATCTGTCAAATCAACCGGAGCATTGGATACGGAGTACATGAAGGCTTAATGTCAGGGATGAGAGAGCAAATGGTATCTAATCTGACACAAAGTTAGAGTGGCAAAGGCAATATCTAATCTAGCATCAAGTATGACAGAAGAAAGTTAAACTTTCAATCATTTTTAATGTTTGAAGCAGCTGAGAGGAGAGAACTGATGCAAATCCAGTGCTTTGTGTCATAGTATTCCGTGTCTGTGATTTAGTACTAGAAGACTAAGGCTGTATTTGCAATATTATTGAACCATGCTTCTAGACAAATTCAGGGACAATATGAACATAGGAAGACACACTGCTTATCCCAATGAGTTTGAATACTAAAGAACAGAACAAACAAGCATGCACAGCAGACCACAAAAGAAACAACTTCCATGACAGGGATGGGCTCCCAAAGACCCACGTGATGATGTAGGTTGGATAAGTGACAGGTACACAACCTGATGATCGAAACTTCATTCAGTTGCTGAGGCAGCCGGATCCACAGAGGAGCACTCCAGGGCAAGTGCACAGGGGGGTTTCCCAAACCAGGAGAATGTCAGGGGTAGACAAGAGAGCAACCAGGAGCCCACAGCTCATGTGACAGCAGCTGATTAGACCTGGGCAGGGCCAGGAGCAATGGCAGCCGAGGCCCTTGACACATATAAAAGAAGCCCTTAGGGAGAAATTATCCAACCCCTTTATGGTTGGACTCGGTGATTTTAAAGGTCTTTTCCAGCCACTATGATTCTATGATTCAGTGAGCACTAGTGATCAGCAGCACTGCAAACAGGGCGTGGAACATCAGCAAGGGTGTGGCGTGGCAGTTCACACAGGAAGGGTGCTGTAGGTCTGCTGGCCTCACCAGGGAGCAATGGTATCCCCCAGGCAGAGGGTCATGGCCTCTCTAAGCTCGGCACCCACCGCAACTGATGCAGCTGCCCACACAGAGCTCTGATGGAAACATGCTGACCCTCTGGTGCTGGGCTTCAGGCTGTGCCCTTCCCTTATGACAGTACTGGATGGCAGCAGTGAGCACAGCTGTGGGAGATGCACCCAGGGAGAGGAACTGTTCCGCTTGGTGACAGAGCTCCAGGAGGAGGTGCGTAGGTTGAGGAGTATCAGGGAGACCAAGAAGGAGATAGACCACTGAAATTGCTTCCTACCATCCCTGGGACAGGCCCAACAGGCAGACAGGACACAAGATACAGGGGATTCCCTGTCCTCTCTACACTTGGCTACACATGGTGACTTAAGGGATCAGGAGTGGAAGAAGCATTTACTGAATCTACATCTGAGTAAGATTTGGATGTGCCTAATCTGCTTCAGCAGTTTATCAAAATTAGGACATAGGACCCCAGGGCCCACTGTACCAATCCCCAACAAGCTGGCTAGATACAGTCACTCTGTGATTTTGAAAATTGAAGCAGGGTCTTGCTTGAGAGGTTACCACTAATTTGTCATCACTCACTGACAAAAGGTCAGTGTCTGGAACATCTGATATGATTAGGGTTTTGAGAACCAAGGATAAGTTCTGTTATGTGCCATATTGCACTCAGAAACACCTTTGAAAAGGAGGTGAACAGTTTTCCTCAGATATTTCAGAAAATAACTGTAGTAGTCCAACATAGAGGGGTATTTAGTGTATCTGTCTAATTTTTTTTTCTTATTCCTTCTTAGAAAATTCTTGCTCATTCCATTTTCTACAATAGCTGAGGTTTGGTAACTTGTTATTCCTTTTCTAAAGCTTTTCATGTGATCTGCTACTGTTAAGAATGTGGGCCTGTAATTCTGACTGTCCATAACAAAGATCTTTGTTGTTGTTTGTCTCCTTTCAAAAATGTAATGCCAAGCATCCTCCTCACTGAGTCACTTTAAGAATTCAAATTGAAGCTACCCTCCTCTAAAGGGGCACTCTCTCTCTCTCTTTTTTTTCTGTGATCTTCAGACTCATAGCTAGAAATCCTCTGGTAGATAATAATCAGAATTCACACTGGAAAATTCTGCATAGAAGATACAGCATCTAGTATGAGGATATATCATATGGCGCTTTCTTTTTTTTCAAATTTCAAAGTTCTAACACTTTTGTTTTCTTTAATTGCCATTGGATATACCTGTTCCAAGTATTTTTCAGAACTTCCTTTATAATACACTTATTATAATATGTGAACACTTTTATAGAGGAATAATTAATCTAAGTATATCAAATATGACAGAATATGTCATTTAAACTAGACTGCTGGATAGAGAGTATAGCAGCTGAATCAGGAATTTTAGTCTCTTCTATGCTTTCATCCAGAAAAAACATTCCTATTACAGAAATTCTTATGCATATGGTAAAATTATATGATATACCAAGGATGAAAATGAGACAGTGTACTTGCTTTGACTGGGAGAGAATTAATTTTCTTCACAGCAGTTTGTATGGGGCTATGTTTTGGATTTCTGACCAGAATGCAGGGATATTTTAGTAATTGCTGATCAGTGCTCACACAGAGTCAAGGCCTTTTCTATTTCTCACATTGTCCTGCTAGTGAGTAGGCTGGGGATAAGCAAGAAGTTTAAAAGGAACACATGTAGGAAAGCTGACCCCAGCTGACCAAAGGGATCACCGTATGATGTCACGCTCAGCCATAAAATCTTGGGGAAGAAGGAATAAGGATGGATGTTTGGAGTTAGGGCTTCTGTCTCCTCTAGTAACTGCTACATGTGATGGAGCCCTGCTTTCCTGGAGATGACTGAACACCTGCCTGCTGATGGGAAGTAGTCAATTAATTCCTAGTTTTGCTTTGCTTGCATGAGTGGCTTTTGCCTCACACATTAAACTATCTCTTTCTCAGCCCATGAATTTTCTTAGTTTTGCCCTTCTGATTCTCTCTTCCATCCCACTGTTGGGAGAATGAGCAAGTGGCTGTTCAGCGTTTAGCTGCCTACTGGGATTAACCCATAACAGACAGGAAGAGAAATAGCTGGATAAACCATATATCCCTAAAGGATTTAAAAACTATCTTTGCATCTGAAATATTTTTTGTTTCTCTTCTTTGGAGTTTTTCAATTCTGTCATTACTTCAGGTGACATCAGAAGCAGTTAAAATGCTCTTATAGGCTGTGTTAGTCTCCAAATCCATAGCAAATAGTATCTAAAGGACTTCCTGCACTTGAGATTATGCCTTTGATTACTAGCCTTTAATAGATTTTTCTTCTATAAACTTCTCCCACTGCTTATTAAACTCATGTAAAGATTTATCATCCACTTCCCCCTATGTCAGAGTCCCACAGGTTAGCTATGAGCTCTGAAGTGTTCGTATTTTGTTTGGTGGGTCATTTTAGCTAGGTTACTTTAATATCTCTAGTCTTTATTGGACTAGTCCTTCCTTTTTTATCTTCACAGTGTCACATGACTTTACAGAGAGTTTTTTATGTCCAAGCTAAATAACCCTTGCGACTGCCCTTGATTATTCTCTCTAATTTTTTCCTACTTCTTTTTTAGAGGTGGTGGAGGTAGTGGAAATTGCAAAGAGCACCCAGGATAGCTATATACAATATCATACAATATCATAATTTTTACTGTATTGTTTTCCTTTTCCTTTTTTAGGCTTTTATGTACTCTTTTACTGCTCCTGAGTATTGAGCCGATATTTTAATTGAACTATTTATTACAGGCCCATTCTAAAGATCTCATTCCTGAGTGGCAAAAGTAATCTCAGAGCTCATCACCTTGTATGTAAAATTAGGATTGTTTTTCCTCGTGTGCATCACTCTGCATTTACCTACACTGATTTCATCTGCCATTTCATTATCGCTTTATTTCTTCTGCATTTCAGTTGCCCTTGTTTTTATTATCTTGAATAACTGACTATCACCAGCAAATTTTGTCTGCTCGCGGCTTCCTCCTCCCATTTTCCAGATGATTTATGAAAGCATTGAATAGACCTGAAACAACAAAGATCCTGCATGATTCCACTTTATTTATTAGCTGAATGAATTTAAAGTTCAACCACTGAAACTATATTAGACTATTTGCATATTTTCTTGTTGAATTTCCCCTCTTCTTCAGCCATAGAGGTGCTTGATTTTATTTAGGTGGTCATGCATTTCTTAAATACCAATTTTTTTTAAGAACTTTGAGCAGATAGGATCAGTCACAGCTACAATTTGACAGACTTCCTTGAAACGTGATATTTTTTTGCTTAGCTAGACTCTCAGTATTTTTTATAGGGTCAATTTTAGCCTCATGATGCTCCAGAGATTTTATTGATCTGATCTGATTTGATAGGAAACAGTTATCAACAATATACATTTAACATATAAACAGATAGTGCTAACATTCATTATGTATTCAGTTTTCTTATTGTGTGGTTGTGGACAATGTCTGTGTAGGTAGGTTTATCCTAAAGTTCAACAAAACCATTAGAGTGACTTTAATGATCCTGATCTCAGAAGCATAAGATACTTTAAAGAAGAAAATGCATCCTTATCTAGAGGTCTTAATCAATTAGATGGACTTAGCAAATTGTTCAAGATAGACTTCAAAATTTTAGATTCAATTGCCGAATTATTTCTGTAAAAATTGTTACATCAAGGCATGCATTTGTACAGCAAAATGTACACATTTTTGCTGATAAATTTGTAATATGTGGTAATTATAATAATAAAAAGCCTTTACTTACCTGTTGCTTACTATATCTGACTGGGCAATTTTGAAAACTCTGTGGCTAAGACAAATGATGAAGGACACTTGGAAGGATCCTTAAAAAGATACTTAGAAGGAAGAGTCAATGAAAACCCCAGGAAACTTTAGGAAAGGAGTGGAAAAAGATAGTGGGGGAGTAGAAGAGTAAGACTTAAGTAAAGGACTGTCCAAGGTCACAGAAGTAATTGGAAAGATGCAATAGCTGAGAAAGTGGGCAAAGAGAGCATGAGTAAAAAACCCTTCCCTTACACCAGAGGATCTGAACTCAACCCTAAGATCACTCCAGTAAAGTTCCCGAGTGCAATTGGAGCAGTCCTGTAGAACTAATACTCAATGAATGTGTGTACATGGGTGTGTGATGTGTGTGTGTATTATACAACGTCTATTCTAAAAGAAGCAAATTTATCCTGTCATTGAGGGTGAGCAGTGTGGCAGACAAACTGCAATACACCATTTGCATTGAGGTTTCAGGGACTGTGAATACAAAATTAAATCAATGGGCCAAGGGAGGAAGTGCTGCAGGATGGTGAGATGCAAGGAGTCTTAAAATATATGGGATTCTGGAAATCTGGCAAGTGCCTAAATACTTAGGTCTTGAACAGGTCTGTGACAAAAGTTTATCTGAAAAATCTTTTTTAGAAGTACTTTGTTTGGCTATTTTTCCTATAGATAAGAGTATGGAATAGGGCATATAATGACAATTTCTGCCAGTTTGGATCACAGCTCAAAACCAGGGCTGTATTTCTGGATGACAGATGATTCATATTCTATAATTTTTAGAATTTATACATCTGGGTTTCAGTGCAGCATTTGGCACTTTTGCTTGCAACAGATTAGACTGTTACATTATACTTTGACTCAGAATGTTATTCTAAATATATATATATTAAATTAATTGAATTTGGCAGGTTCCCAAACCTTTAGAGTAGTTCTCTCTTAGAAGGCTTTTTTGTTTGCTAGTAGAACATGTCAGATAATATCTGGAAATAAAGATTTAAGGTGGTCATAAACTTATTTGAACAACAGAAATAATAACATCAGGCAAATGCTCTAAGGATTATGGTTTCAATCACTTTTAATACTTTTCTGAAACATGCTTTCACACCAGGGGAAGGTCAGACTGCATTTTGGGAGGGGGGGCAGAGGGGAGGAATATGAAGATTCAAGTCTTTTTTGTTCTTATTGTGCCTAAACAAAATTCATTTTAAGGTCAATGGAATTTGCCCAAACAATTCTCTTAAAAAACAATAAAGGACATTGATGTCTCTTGAGAGAGTCTTATATCTGTTGTAGAGTCTTACGTCTGGGAAAGAACAACCCCATGTACCAGTATAGGTTGGGGACAGACATGTTAGAGAGCAGTGTAGGGGAAATGGACCTGGGGGTCCTGGTGGACAGAAGAATGACCATGAGACAGCAGTGTGCCCTCATGGCCAAGAAGGCCAATGGCATCCTGAGATATATTAGAAGGTGTGTGGTTAGTAGATCAAGAGAGGTACTCCTCTCCCTCTATTCTGCCCTAGTGATGCTGCACCTGGAATATTCTGTCCAGTTCTGGGTCCTGCAGTTCAAGAAGGACAGGGAACTGCTTGAGAGAGTCCAGCACAGAGCCACAAAGATGATTAAGGGAGTGAAGCATCTCCCTTATGAGGAAAGGCTTGGGGAGCTGGGTCTCTTTAGCTTTGAGAAGAGGAGACTGAGGGGCAACCTCATTAATATTTATAGATACGTAAAGAGCGAATGTCAGGAAGATGGAGTCAGGCTCTTCTCAGTGATATCCAACAGTAGGACAAGGGACAATGGGTGCAAGCTGGAGCATAGGAGGTTCCATGTAAACATAAGGAAAAAAATTTTCACTTTGAGAGTGACAGGCCACTGGAACAGGCTGCCCAGGGAGGGTGTGGAGTCTCCTTCTCTGGAGACATTCAAAACCTGCCTGGATGCGTTCCTGTATGACCTACTGTAGGTGTTCCTGCTCCAGCAGGGGGATTGGTCTAGATGATCTTTCCAGTTCCCTTCCAGTCCCTAACATTCTGTGATTCTGTGATTTTTTTCTGTTGTTAACAATTTGCAAAAACAACAAAATAGACGAACAAAATTTTTTTCACTAAGGTTCAAACATCTTACAGGAACATGCTGAAAATTTCAGAGGAAAGGTCACTATATTTTTTGTCTCTATATCACGTTAAAATATTAGATTTAAAGCTGCATGCATATAACTGGTACTGATGTATGTTGCAACTTGTCCTTGCTTTATTTTTATGCTATCATAACAAAGTAGTTTTTCATTATGAGAATGAAATAGTCTGTTGCTTCAAAATAGAATTATTTTGGTATAATCATTATGCAATGACTATTTCAAAATCACTGAATTGATATATATCTGATTTGCAGTGGGTTTTATAGTGTTTAGCTTTTAGGGTTTGGGGTATTTTTAAGCTCTTGGAGTGTGTTCCGTGTGCTAAATGGAATACAAACTGCTTTATACGTCATTCTATGTGAACAAAACTGAATATTCAGAGTATTTTCTAAAATCATATATATTTAATCTCATACCTAAAATTAGTAGAATGTGCAGAAGGTTACTTATAGTCCCAAATCACAATAACACTTTAAAATTGCTGCCTGTTATAGAGAAACTCAGAGAATGAAGTCCACAGGACTTTCCGAGGGTATCGCAAAGATTTTTAAGAGTTTAAAAACAAAAGGTTTTCTCTGTACTTATATATATGCTGTTTTCACTGTACCAAGCCAAACAACATCTGTTTAGCTGAGATATTTATTCCATTAAGGCATCCTGTGTTGGCCTGAAGGCATAAAGATTAGAAAAAATCAGAATTCTGCTATCACTGGCACTTTGTTTTGATAGCTGGCCATATTCCCTGTTGAAAATTTGTGTGTCATTTGCTATTTGAATTGGCCATCAGCTTCTAAACACTCATTCTTGTCATGCCTTTTTCTACTAGACTGAACAGCCTTTTAGTACCTGATATTTTTAGTACCTTATGTTTGAGGTATTTATACATTGCAGTCACAGCACCTCTTAATAACCTTTTTGATAAACTAAGGGGATTGAACTGTAGGTGTCTTCTCCAGAAATGCATTTCTTCACCTCTCAAGTAATATTTTTCTCTTCTATTTTCTTTCACATTTTTAAATCTTCTTTATTTTTTTCTTAAATGTGGACTGAAGAACTTGGTATCTTCTTCTGACGTGTCTTACTAATATCACATACTTTAAACACTATCTCCTTTTTTATATAGCCACAGATCATGTTGTAACTTTTTGCAGCAGAATTGCATTGACAGTTTGTGTCAAATTGCTTATATGCTGTACCTGTGCTGTTTTTAGGGTATAGTCTTAATTCTGCCAACTATGAACTATGTTCCTCAGTATAAAAAATGTCAGTATTCAAAGCTAAGTTTGTTTTGTTTGGATCTGTTCAACCCAGATCACTATTTTCTGCTATTCCAGCTGTCTTGTCTTTGGTGGGTTTTATGGTACAAATGTTTGTTTGATGCTTGTTTAGATATATGCAATGAAAATGATAAATGAGACTCCGGTACAGAAAGCCATATATTTTAAAGATTAGCTTTCTTGGGGAAAAAAAACCCCAAACAACAAGTTTTTTTTTCAAATCCTATTCTGTTATTCCAAGGTTCAAAAAGTACATTCCCATAGCTTTGAATCACTAAGTTATAGACATCTTCAGGTTTCTGTATGAACCTTCTGGTTCCTACATGAATCTTTAATTTCCCAGAGAACATAACAGCACAGCCTACCTAACATACTGAGGAACATTAAAAAACCAAACCAAACCAAACCAAACCAAAAGCAACAAAACAAAACCACAAAAAACCCACTACTGGGTAAATGTGAAAATTAATTTAATTTCAACCTTGGTTTTACAAAGAAGTAACTGAGCATGTCTTTAAAATATTTTGTGAATTTCTTGTATTTTTTCACTGGCCTTTGGTAATCATAACAATAAAATGAGGAATGTCCCTTTTTTCCAATTTTGATTCCTTATTTTGCTATTCATTCCTTCACTAAATGACCATAGCAAAATAAAAAAAAAAAATATTAGTGCATAAATAGAGTTGTTTTCACACACGTGTGAAGAAATTGTCATTTATTACAACCACTAGGGTTGCAATGTTATTTCAAACTTAAAATCTTGTATAATTTTTTAAAACTTCTAATTTTGTTGCAAAAATAAAAGACAGACTCCCAATATAAGGTCTAACTTCAACCAGTTTGATCAACATCATGTCTGAAGTGATGGTGAGCATTAGATAAATTTGAAGGGAGTAGCTTTGGACTCCTTACCCCTCACAAACCTATTTCTGTATAAGGTATTTGTACAAAGACCTGTTCTATTTTATTCCTCCTTCACTTGTCTCTGTATCCTCTATTTTGCCACCACTTTTATCAAAATGTGTCCATGTACTTTACAAAATTATGTTGCTTAGCCTCAGATCTAGTCAGGGATCTATTTTTCAGAATATATAACTGTAAGAAGTGAGAGACATTTCCTAAATCACTGCATCTGTTGTGGACTGTAGTGATTTTGTCTGTACAATTTTTGAACTGTCAATGAGATAGTGTGTGTACCCTATCTGTCTGTTTCAACTTTTGTCATCCTTAAAAATATGCCCTTCTTTATCTGGTTGGTTACACTTTTTCTCAGAGTAAGAGGTATCTCAGGAGATGTCTCGGTGTGTCATTAAATTAAGATGGGCATTTATTCACATACAAGCATCCAGGACAAAAGGTAGCTTATCAGGAGAGAATTTCTTAGCAAATTATCTACAGGAGTCTCTGAGTACCCGAGTAAACTGATCTGGGCCTGACTTTACAAATAATATTCAAATACAGGAGGGTTTTTACTATAATTATTAAGCAGAACTTCAGGTAAAGGAAGATACATCACAAGCTTAGAGAAAGTTTGCCATCCAAATGGATGGAACCAAGCCCTAAATATGAGCTAAGGATGAAAATTTGTTTCCCTAATGATACGTTTGCTCAGATTTTCTCTCTCAAGTAAAGAGTAATATTGTATTAAATACATTGTGCATAGTCTATGCATCCACCTTTTTTCTTCCCTGCAAAAAGATGCAATGGACAAATGAAAACCTGTGCTCTCTGGAAGTACCAGGGACCAACATTGGCAATAGAGTAAAGCTGAGCAATTATAAGATTTCAGCTCTCTGGAGCAGGAGACTATACAAATAGCCTGTGCAGTAAGAGATAGTGCCTGAACTCTACTCAGACTCCATTGTCTAAGCAAACAAGAGGAATCTGAGTAGAGGACCTGCTGGCCGGAGTCTCAGTGTCTCAAAAAAGCATTATGAGGCTCTGCCATACCAAGTGACAGCAGAACCCAGGCTTAATATTTCTGTGTCATAACTGCAAGAGAATCATCCCATTTACTGTTTGAAATCTGTATTTCTTTTACTTTGTATTAGTTGAATTGTTGACATCATATATGCAACAACATATGTTGACAAGCACATATGCTTGTGGTCTTTTAATGATCAAACTCAGCTGTTTCCAGTGATTTCCTTAGCTTCTCCTGCCTTGTAGAAGGGTTGCAGTTCCCATGTTGCATTCTTGGTGAGGAACCTGAGAAAATAATTTTACAGGCAGGCAACTAGCAAGTCATGTTTCTGAGTAGTGCTTAAGGAGATGCTTTCTTTTATGTAAAGTCTTCAAACAGTAACTTCAGTGGGATTTTTTTTGTTGCTTTTTGACTTTGCATTTTTTGAAATTTCAAAATAATTTATTTAAAATGCTAAACAAATTTTGAAAAATGTTGGGTTGAGATTTCATGGGGGAATCTGGGTGGTTGCTTTTTTGATGGGTCATAGCCAACTTTATGCTGGAATAGTTGAAAGCCTGACTAAATGAGGAAAGCATTGAAATTCCACTGTATTGGTGACTAATACTCTACTTTAAAAATCCTAGCTACGTGTTGTTAATGAGAATGGACAAACAGTTTTATTTTCTAATTTTACATCCATGCATATTGCATAACACCATATTTATTGTAACTATTTTTATTGCCTTGGAAAGATGAAGACCTCAGTTGACAATGACAGCAATTAATAAGTCAAAACTTGCCAAATAAAAAGCAGTCATTTTGAAATTTGTTTTAGAACATCATGCTTATCCCTCTCCTGTGTGTTTTAATGACATTGAAAGGGTTTCTTGAAGCACTTAATGCAATGGTGATTTCTTTGCCTTTAAAGACCAATCTGTTCTCTTCTAGGTTCATCTGCAAATATAGAATCCCGCATGTCTACGTTGTCACAATGATAAAATGCAAAGTATGCACAAATTACATTAGACCTAAGCATAAAACAATTATATTGCCTTCTATAAAACCAGCTGTTTGGTAATATTTCTGGTGGTGTAATGTGATTTAGGTGACACATTTCTTTTAGAATAAAATATCAAGAAAGAGCTTAAGAACAAGCCAAGAAAGAACTATTGGGACATTTGGTAGGCATTGCTAGTCAATCCTTTAGATACATATAATGTTTTTCAAATTAAAGTAGTAATTATTTTAAAGTTAGAGTGGGGCTGGCATAGGTTTTGTTCAGTAGAACAATTAGAAATAAAATAATTTATGAATAAATGTTTGATATAAAAAACATTTGTATCAAAATTTAACTTTGTGCTTTGACATTTTGCCTTCTTCTGTGAGATGTTTACTGAAGCAAACATATCTAGAACTTTATATAAAATATATACACACAAATACGAATAAATAAACAGCCTACCCTAGAACACAGCTTCATCCTGCGTTGTCCTTTGAAGGTAATAAGCAGATGAGTTTATTTTACTTTAGGATGTTCTGTCCTCATGTATCCCAGCAGCATACATTTTTTCCACATGGAATTTAATCAGTAATAGGGAAACTAAAGGAATTAGATAGATTATGCAAAGATAAGCATATATAGAGATGATTACTTAGAGTCTCAGTTAAATTAGTCTTTGGGTTTCGCTACCATAATTTTATTTTCTCTTTCCTTTTTCTCTCTCTATGCATTTCTCGCTTGGATACTGGAGTATGAAGATATTCACATTCACATTCCATTCACATTCCATTGGAGATATTGTCTCCAAGCAAGAGACAATAGGATGAATGTTTATTGAAACTATTCATTATTATAAAACCAGTATTTTTCCACAACAGGTGATACTATGAAAAATCTGCCAATACTCTTTGCAATGTTTCATTCGGAAGCCAAAATATACAACTGAATTGGGGTCTCCCATTTGAGGATCTTTGATTGCTTTTGCCTTCAGGCTGTTCTGGAAGCTATAACATCTAAGATGGTCAAGTCTCAGAAGTACTCTTTTCCTTAGTCATTGTATGTAAGTGATTATTTCATTAAAGAAAAAAAAAAAAGTAAATGTAAGATGATTTTTAAAAAATAATATTCCAATTTTGTTCATCAACATTAATAATTTTTCCTAAAAAAGTATATGTTTCAGTATTTATGTCCATTTTTTTAACTAGTTGCTTGTAAAAGATGACCCAGGCTTCAAGTCATGAAAGGAGGTTTTCCAAGAGATTTGCAGTAGAAGAATGACAAAATAACTTTGTAACAGGCCAGACCTTATTTATTAAATGCTCCTATCTTCTCTGCTGTTTTTTAAGATTTGATTGAACATTGACTTAAAATGAATTACCAAATCATTGAAAAAAGTTACTGTTATCTCATAAATAATTCAATCAATAGTATTCAACCAGTTATAAAATTAGTCAATCAGCAAAATATTTGTCAATCTATTCAACCATAAGGTATTTTTATTCTCATCTTAAGTAGTATGCAAGAATTTTTCTTCTGTTTTAAATGTAATGGCATGCAGATGAAAGAAGCCTTCAATATATATATATATTTTAACAAAAGTGTACATGCTTGACAATTGAACATTTCCTTTTAACATTAAAATTGCTCAGGGTACTAATGTTTCTCTGTTCAAATGTAACCAATTTGATTTAAAACAATTTATTAAAGTAAAACTCTAAGTAAAACATGATAACCTGCAGAAATACATTTAGTTAGTGCACATTGTGCTGTAAATCTTAATCCAAATTTTTGAGCAGTAGTTCATTAGAGTTCATTGTAAGTTGAAAACTATTATAAATATGGTTTGGGATAAGGACTGAGAAATACCCTTTGTAAAAAAAAAAAAGAAAAAAAAATTGTATGATGGCTTTATAGATAACAATAAAAGAAGAGTAGGTTTGGGGTATTTTTTTCTTCACCTGTGTAGTATATGAGATTTCCTGTTCAGGGAATTTTGACACAAGTGTGAAAAGTCTTGTGTATTTGAGGTCAGGTTTCTTTCATATATGAATGCTAATGGATATTCATGAGAGCCAGCTGAATCTTCATGCCCTATGGGCTTACACTTTAGGTTAAAAAAAATCTTGCCATTGCTACAGCAAGACCTGCATCAAGACCTAGATTTTCCTTAGTCAGTTTTCTGTAGTTGGTGCTTGGTCCAGATTTCGCTAACCATCCCAGAGTCCAGTAACAGATTCCTGTGCATCTCAAGTTAGTGCATATTTTTGTGATCCCAATGCCTGTGCCTGCATACCTATATATAAAGACAAAGGCACTTGATTTGCTCAAAATATTAAGCCTCAGTTTGGGAGGCTTTGAGAAGTACTGTAGATATATATATACTACCTTTCCTGAATTCAAGAAATATTTTGTTTCATTTGTGCACAAGGCAGCCTTAAAAACTGGGTTTTGAAAAAAACGCAGAATAGAAGTTCTTAGTTTTTATGAAAATAGGTGTTTCTGACTAATAGTGCTGGAAGGAACTGTGAACTGCTCCATCCTCTCTCTACATGCTTCATTACTTTTCTTATAAAGTGAGAATAATGATTTCCTACCTTGCTTCTCATAAGAGTTTCACAGAACCGAGTACTTGTAACGCTCTCCCATACCAGATGCTATGGTGATAAGGTCCATGTACTGGACCCTTCTCTCAACTCGTTATTACCAAAACAAGAACCATAGCCCATGTTTACTTTGCATGAAGGTATATGCTGCAGTAAGCCTTGATATCCCAGTCCTTTAACCACCCACTCGAGGGAAGCATGCTAACAATCCCTCTCAGCCTGATTATTCACAGTGAGAGACTGGGGTGGGTGAGCTGAGATGGATTCGGCACCCAAGCCCAATTCCTGTAGGTTTGGCATAGCCAAGGAGTTCTAGAAAGAAGAGGACTAGCTCGTACCCAGCCCTGCAACAGACAGGGACAGGAAAGACATGCCTATTATAGTTCCAGATAAACTTTAATCTATCCAGTTTAATGCCAGTGATGATCTCCTCACTAGTCCTCTTTCCAGTTATTCTATAGTCTAACCGAATGTGCTTATAAACACAAACAGCTTGTGGGCCTGACACGCATTTGCCTGCTAGTCACCAGCTCTGCTCATGTGCATTTCAAAAGCCTTGTCTGACCAGTGCTGACATATGGAGCTGCTCAGGGATGAATCACAAAGCAAACATATGGATTAAACATTTATGGCATTAAAATTCTTACTGAAGCAGGAGGTGGCCTGTGCAGACCTATAGGGATGATTCACAGATAGTCACCCCTATGTTTTCTTGAGGGCAAAAGGAAACTTCATTCTATTTAATGTCTTATTTGCAAGCTCACCACTGCTTTTATGTATGTTTAAAAAGTTCACAATAAGATTGCTGGAAGAACGTCAAAGTGACCTGGTAATTAAGGTGCAGGATTATCTTGTTTAGTTTATGGCATTCCTTCAAACCACACTAATCAAACCTACTGTCTTTCCAGATGTGGAGCTACAAAAGCAGTTTTATGCGCAGCAAGGCTACAGAAGGCTACCTTTCACAGGCTGTATTCTTATTACTGAAGTCATCTAGTCTCTGGCTGTTCAATTTTTTCAAAAAAACTACTCAATATCTGTTTTGGTTTTTTTTTAAGTGCAAGAAATTTGACTGGAAAACAAGTTGAAGACTCTACCTTCAACTGAAGATATTGAAAGCTACTAAGTTAAACCAGTGAAAACCCTTACAATTAAGGCCAGTGCTTTGGTACATATAAAGCAGTCTACAAAGCCCACTTGCTCCTGATACCGCGCACTGGAAAGGCAATGAACACATTGTCTGCACTTGCTAGTCTGCCCATCTGTTCTCTGCTTTCCTGTTGCTGTGGGGGTGAAAGGGTAGACCCTATGAGAGTGGTTTTCAAGTAGCTCTGAACTGGAATTGTTGTTTCTGTAGCAAAGTAAGCAACTTTTGACAAAACAGCTATTGGTGTTTGGCATTTTTGTAGCAAGAATACATAAATTCAACAGTCATTTCCTTTAAACTCTGAGGAAAATCATAGCTGACATGACAAACTCATGTAAAAGATGCATTATAAATAGGAATACGACACAGATGGCAAATTCTTAGCTAGAAATTTCATGAAACTTCTTTTATATTGTTGTGTATGCATATATGTGCACATTAGCTATATATAGTTCATAGCATATATGCATCTAATTCAAAGGTAGTACTCATCATTTGGTCACATAATATGATTCATGTTCATTATATATATTATGAAGGTATGTGATAATCACAATAATTTTAATTTAACTTCTATTTTTCTTTCAGATACTTTTTTGTCAATTTCAGTTACAGTCATGTTATATCTTTCAACAAAAATAAATTCCCTGAGAAGTTTATGGATTAATAAAGTAAGTAAGAATTCAGAATAATTTTTGATTAACTCATTTGTCTGACAAAAGGCAAAGAGATTTTTATGATTCCTTGACGTCTTCAAAATGTTTCTGGCAAGATTTGGTTTTAGTGCTATAATTTTAACTTTATGGGTTTGGTTTAGGTGTTTTTTTAAGTAATTAAAAATCTCCCTCCCAAATTGTTAATAGCTGAAAGAAATAATTTTATTTTGGATTATATAAAACCTTTGGGGTTGTCAACAACAAATTTAAAATCCCTGCACCTCAAAAATCCATTTTTTCAGTACAATTTCCAAAGCCTTAGTCTCAACCCTGAAATGAGATCCACATACTGATGAGAACCATTAAACTCCTTCCCAAGATTTTTCAGTCTTAACCTTTTTTAGTATCCTCTTATTTATTGAGAAAAGGTAGGCAACAAAGCAAAAACGCTTAGACCACATAGGTATGTACTACTGTGAACACATGAATTTAATTATTTTGGAGGTGTGCTGGTAGAACCAGTAGTTTATTTTATACTAATTTATTCATGTCTCTACCTCCTGTCCCTGGATAGAAGCTGTAAGAGAGAATTTTGCTTACACAGATGAGAAAGGCTGTTTGATTTAAAACCAGCTGGATTTTGTTTGCATAGGTGAATAGATACCTTCCCTTCTAGGGAGACTGAGAGCAGTGATTTATGGCCACTCCTGTGCTGTAGGTGATAATCTAGGAAAGGAAGCTATTGTACATAGCAAGAGGGAATAAGAAAATGGTGGAAGGGCCAGAAACCTCTTTCTAGCTATAGTCTTCCAAACAAACTCTCACCGTTTTTTTCTTTAAAAAATTCTTGGTCCCTTCCAGCTCTCTAACTTTTGCCTGCATTGCTCTTCTGAAGTTACAGAGGAGGTGAATTTCACATGTACAGCTCCAACACCTTGAGGTAGCTCTAGATCTACTGACCAAATAAGCAATACCTGCTACATTAGGCAAGTGATGCATGTTTCTGCTTTGCCATTTTAGCCTAGCACCCTGAAGTACTGTATACTAGATAACAGTTACAGCAATTAACTCCTACTTCTCCTACTTTCGTGTACAGTTGGTCACGAGCTGACTCAAATTGTAAGTCACAGAGTTTGTAGTCAAAGTAGATGCTAGTTGCACCCGTAAAATAGAAGCAGGCTAAGCAGGAGATAATTAATATACATTTGCTTTGAACCCAGATATAAGCATACTAAATAGCATAACCAGGGTAGGTGTGTAAGGGCTTTATAACATCATAACACTATTAGTAGCATTTTGTAACAGTTAAGCATAAACCTGTAAATAATAGTCATAACTGCAGAGGGGCAAATGGAGACTTGTAAAATTGCACAAATAAAGTGCTGGAGCACATGTGCAAGTAGTAAACTAAGCGTACAGATCAAGCATAAAGATATGTAATAAAACCAACGTAATCTTGCAGAGCAGGCAGGAAATTAACTTGGTGGAATTAAAATAATTCTGGAGAATAAGTGAGAAATGTCCTTGATGAAACAAAAAAAACCCCAAAAGGTTCAGCTCTATCAAGAGTATATGAAATTGCTCCTTTTTCTTTTGGGCAACAGAGAATATACAATAGCAATAATTAGCAAGGAAAAGATGGAGAAGAAAGAAGTCATCTGTCTCAGTTCCATCAAAGATATAGTTCCATCCCTTCTCAAAGACCTCTAAGCACTAGCCACCTTGAACTTGGTCACCAAGGCCATCAGGGACCACAGCCATTATCAGCATCAACTCCATCATATTGTATATTCACAGCTAATTTAGGATAGGCTTATTCAGGACTAATTGTTTGAATATATATAGAAATAATTGATAATGAGTAAGAATTAAACAATAACAATGTGTATTGCCAATGAATGTCAATTTGATAAAGTATTGTTTTCAAGTTTGAAATTGGTCAAATTTGACACTGCTATCACAGTGATCCTGATTCTCTTAACTGACATATATATTTACATATATATATATATATATGTATAATCACTTGCAGTAAGTTCAAAACAACTGATTATGATCATGATTATGAATCATGATAGTAAGCATTGCTGAGAAACAGGGTGTATATTTAAACTCTGCTAATGATGTAGATTCTGGTTAACCAGGAATGCAGACAAAGTGTGTGTAAGTCTGCTTGTGCAAGACTGCATAGATACACTGCAAGAATGGTGCATCTTGCAAGGCAGTATGTCTCCAATTCCTGATATCTCAAAAGAATACTGAAGCAATACAAATCTTTCTACACTGGAGAAAATGTTATAATCAAACAAACAAGACTTAAATATAACTTGTGTTTTCAATTTGTCTGAATAAGATGCTGGACTAGGAAATCTCAAAAAAAAAGCAAAACCAACAGAAATCTACTGAATCATAGCTTTTTTTTTAACATAGCTCCTTTTTAATAAAACCAGGCTTGTTCTTTAATTATGTTCATCCTTCTGAACAGACACTTAACAAATACTTATGATGTATAGAAAATAATATTATTGTGGAGTAAAAGCAATAAATTATAACTTAAGTCCTCTTCTTTATAATCACTTAACTTTCTAACAATTAAATTTGTTTTGATTTTATACCTCTTGGTTTAGAAACAAGATGAATTTGAGCTATTAGAGGTCTGTTTGGAAAACAGCTGCTTCTTCCATCTTTATATGCTGTCCAATTCATAGAAATATTTTTAAATTACTACTATTGGTCATACAGTGTTTTCCATAGTGTATTATTTTCTTCTAATACTTAATGTAATGACAGGCCATTTTTAAATGTTACTGAATCATCAAAGTTGTAGCATAGTAAAAAAAAATAACTTTCCCAGTATCTAGAAAAATGCAGTCCAGCTTCAATGGTCTGTAGGTTTCTCTGTAAATAAGCAAATGACAATCACTGATGGCTTTTAGCAAAGTTTATTTCAAATAAAGGAAAGAAGGCAACAATGCTTAACACTTTAAACAAATTTATTAATATAGCCAACAAGTCCTTTATATAAAGTTTTTAGTTCAGTATAGCTTGGGAGAAGGTAAGTTAAGAAAATTGTGGGGTTGTTGGAAAATAGTTCAAAGCTCTTAATACATAATTAATCAATTAGGTCTGCATTTACATGGAAAATGCACATGTATAAAATCAGTGTGACTGTGTCCATACTATCATGGTATTCATTCTGAGATTTCATCAATCTTGACTAGTTATCAGATATTTAAAATTAGATCATTGAGCTGTAGATGTTGACAAAAGCTACATAAGCAGATCTAGCCAGCTTTTTATTATATAAAACTGTATAAGCCTTATGATTTATATAAGTTAATATACCTTGTTACTTTGTAAAAATATCTTACATTGCATCAAGTTTTATCTCTAAATTTAGAGAGAAACTCACTCTAATTTCAGAAATGATAGACGAAAAAGGTGTCAGTAACAGGGCCAAAGAAGTCTCCAAGTTGCAAATTGCACAAACTGTTCTTGTGATTTCCCCTATATATCCATATCTATATGTCCACTGCTACAGATAGGATGTTGGGACAGGTGAATCTTTGTCCTGTTTCTTCTTTTCTACTGCTTTTTGATAGCTAATATCTCCTGACTTGTGTATAACTAGTCCTGTATTCCCATATTTTTCAATGCCTTTTAGTAAAGAAAGATTTAATAAATGGGGATTGGTTTTGATTCATTATGAATATTCACTTGAAAAATTTAGACCATTGTTGTGCAATTATTTGTAAACTCATAAAAGCATTCATTGTCTGGGGATTACTCCCAAATAAGTGGTTAAAAAAAAAAAAGAAAAAAAAAAGAAAAATAAAAGAAATTGAGACTATTGTATTACTGGTGAGGTATTAGTTTTAGGAAATGTGATATTTTGATCATATTGATAAGAATATATTCACTCTGATTCTGTTCTACTTTTCCACAAACATGAAAGGCCTAGTGAGAGCATGAAGCATATACAACATTGTCAAAATTTTACAGGGCTGGCCACATGAGCTGTACTTATTTATGAAATCCAAGTCATAATTTAGTTCTCTATGGGTAAAAATAATAAGAACTATTAATAATATGTTTATTTTGATGTGATATTATCACTCTTGTTGATCAAAATATGAGAACTCAGTTCTCTTTCCAGAAGGCCATGTCAACAGTAATTGCAATTCTAAATCATGCTGTTCTGATGCACTTCTGCAATTATGAATGAAAATTTATGTTCTCTGAGTGACATAATAATAAAAAGTCACTACCTAGCATAACAATAATAAAATAACGGATGACGATATAAAATTAGGAGTGCACTAAACATTGTGCATTATTTTTCAGTTTGTTGGCTGTAAAAAAGTATCTCTGAATCTTTCATTGAATATTACATCTATTTATAAAATAATTTTAAATAGCTAGTATTGATAGTATTTTTTAGAAATATTTTCATGTGGCAGTCTATTTGGTTGCATGCTACATTGATTTTCATGTTCAAAATAGAAACAAAACCAGAACCATAAGGAGCAGTAAACTATTAAAATTAAGTAGTTTGAGGGAACATAGCCAGCCATCAAGAACTGTATATACAGTTGCTGTTTGTGTGAAGCCTGAACACATTTTTCATCATTAAATTAGTACTTTTATGTGAAAAAATGCAAAGAAACTTCCTGGGATTACGTCTATTCTCTCTCCAGCTACTTAATATATTGAGCAGTGAGGGTGGCAGAGTCATGCATTGCACAATAACTTTAGTTACCTGCCATCTTCACATTTAAAAAAATCTTTTTCAAACTGTTACAATTGGATTGAAAAATAATCTATGACATTATGTTTTGTCTCAGATTATTTGAAATTATGATAAGTGCAATTCAATGTTTTCTGAAATGTTGGTTCTAAAGTTAGCTAGCATATTTCATAAGAGAATACATTAGCTCAACAGAGGACTCCTTATTAATGTTTTGCAATATTGCTTTAGAGTTTGTTGGAGTTTTTTTAATGTCTGAGTGCACATCACAACATTCAGCTCACTCCAGAATACACCTAGCAAACTCACAGGACTTGGTGTTATAATGGACTGCTGTTTTGATTGTGCATGTTCCCCACCTAGTAGTAGTACTAGTGAAATTTGTTTTCTGAATGATTTTTGTAACATGGTGACAGTTTTTTTTGCAATGGAATTGTAAAAAACAAGTGTCATTAATTTAGACAGTGTGGACTTGAAAAGAAACTGGCTGCTGAATGCTTTTCTTTATTTACTCCTGTATTCAGATTATTATTTTTTCCTGTGCATATCTCAATGAGAATCACAGAATCACAGAATGGCAGGGGTTGGAAGGGACCTCTGGAGATCAGCTAGTCCAACCCCACTGCCAAAGCAGGTTCACCTAGAGCAGGTTGCACAGGACTGAATCCAGGCGGGTTTTGAGTATTTCCAGAGAAGGAAACTCCACAGCCTCTCTGGGCAGCCTGTTCCAGTGTTCTGTCACCCTCACAGAAGTTTTTCCTCATGTTTAAGCAGAACCTCCTGTGTTCCAGCTTATGCCCGTTGCCCCTTGTCCTATCGCTGGCCACCACTGAAAGGAGTCTGGCCCCATCCTCTTGACACCCGCTTTTTAGATATTTATAAACACGCATAAGGTCCTCTCTCAGTCTTCTCTTCTCTAGGCCAAACAGACCCAGCTTGCTCAGTCTTTCCTCATAAGAAAGATGCTCCAGCCCCTTAATCATCTTCATAGCCCTCCACTGGATGCTCTTCAGAAGTTCCCTATCTCTCTTCAACTGGGGAGCCCATAACTGGACACAATACTCCAGATGCAGCTTCACCAGGGCAGAGAAGAAGGGAAGGAGAACCTCCATCGACCTGCTGGTCACACTCTTCTTAATGCACCCCAGGACACCATTGGCCTTCCTGGCCACAAGGGCACATTGCTGGCTCATGGTCAACTGAGTCTTGCTAAATGGCAGCATAGCCTTCTGGTGTATCAGCTATTCCTCCCAGTTTAGTGTCATCAACAAACTTGCTGAGGGTACGCTCAGTCCTTTCATCCAAGTCACTGTTGAATACATTGAATAGGACTGGACCTAGCACTGACCCTAGTACTGCCCCTTGGGGAACACCACTAGCCACGGGCTTTTTAATACTGTGAAATTTTCTGATTCTATAGTAATAAATGCCAAGCTTTAAACATTTTAGCCTTGTATAGATAAAAGGTTAATGAAAAGTGAAGTATTATCAACTGTTCATATCCCGTTTTAATTTATTATCTCAGAGTACTTATACTAAAATGGAATTAAAAGCCTAATACTTCACTGCGACTTAGTATAACAAACAGACTGTTATTTTATATAAGTGGTGGTGCACCTCAAGGCCATAACTGGAGATCAATAATAAGCAGCTAATCACTCCTCTGAAAGGATGAGCCTCTAAATAAAAATTTTAGAGGAGCAGAATTCTACCTGGTATACAGGTGTCTTCCAGTGTCTTGGCTGCCCCAGAAGAGCATAATTCCACGAGGACCCTCAAGAAAACTCTCCTACATAAATTCTTTCTTTCTGTTTTCTGAAGCACCAAACATCTATGTTTGTCTTCATCTCTCCAGTCTCCTGAAATTTCAATATCAAATTACATACATAGTGGTGCCTATCTTAGGTGCTTGCATTCTGTCTTCTTGATTTCTCAGTCTGAAGTTACAACCTTTCCAATGCAAAATCTGATCTTTCAAGAGAGAGGAATTTACTGTCTTATCATCCTTACTGAAGTTCAGGTCTGTAATTCCAAGGGACATTGTAGGATACAACCTTACTGGTCTACTGAAGCAGTTACAAATCAAGGTATTTCACCACTGTTAAAACAAAATTTAAATTGTCCTTTGGCTGAAAATCCTGTCTGCCCATGTGGGAACAAGTTCTAAAGTTAATTTATAATCCTCTTCCCTCACCCCCTCCAAAATGAGATGTATAATGGAAATGTAAACAAATCATGCACATTTTTAACTGCATAGTGTGCTTTAGCCACAATGGCCAAATAAACACCAGATCTCAGTGCAAATATCTGGGTAAGAACAGCTTTCTAAAACAACTACATGGATAGTGAAACATTTCCTTATTATAAAGGAGTTATTGTGTGTTTAGTGTGTGATCAGTAACCAAGGCACTACTGGGACCACGGAAGACGTTTGCAGTCTTAATTTACCAGAGGTGAGGTATGATTTGCAACAAGAGGGACAGAAAGACAGGATAAATCTGCAGGTCTGTGAGATTGTCTGAGCCCTGGGACTCTCATTTATTCAGATCCTGAGAAGGAGGATCCACAGCTCTGTGTGGTGGGAGGAAGGTAAAACTTGGAGCTAGTGCTCTTTCTTGAAGCAGGGACACATAATGTGTGACTTTATTTTCAAAAGCCACTGAACATTTAAACTGACCCTACACCTGTTAAAAATAAGCAAGGTTACAGTCAAATGAGATTCTATCAGACATTTTGTGCTGTTACAAGGGAGCTTGGGTTCTTCTTCTCTTGTTTCTTTTCTGGTGTTGTTCCTTGATGTTGTTAGGGCAGGACCTGATTTTGGAGCCATTCTGTGTTTCCTGCTATCAGGGCCCTGTTGGCATTAACTCTTTTGCCTCCAGGAGCCTGGCTGCTTGTGATGGAGGCCAGCGGTGCAGCCACGAGACCCAGGACCTGGTGAGAGGGAGCATCCCTGCAGGACATCCCCACTTCAACCGTGAGCTGCATTCATTCTCAGCCCTGAACCTCCTAGTAACCATCTCCAGATCTGTTTGTCTCTTCTTGTTTGGGCACTGTGGGACTGCACCCATGTCAATGAGGACACTGTCACCCTTGGGTCTATCACCCTTCCCCTGCAGAGCTGCTGAGGCTGCTACTGCCTGACACCTCCTACTTATTACAGCCTTCAGACTGTTTCAATGTATATTTTATTATCACTGAGCTGCATTAAATGCAAGTGATTTGTTTGTTATTAGAAAGACAATATTTTTTCTCTTTGCATTTCTGGAAACTTCCCCAACTGGATTGTTTTGGGACCCACAGTATTGGCTGAATATCAGTGCCTTCCACTGACCCTGTGATGTGCTGCAGCTTGCAGGGAATCTTTATCCACCTTACCAGCAGCAATTCCCAGCCCTCAAACTTTGGGACTTTCACATGTTGTGCTATTACTGGAGTTGTCTTTGAAGATGGTCCGAGGCTGTTCTTGGAAGTCATTACCTCAGAAACATGCCCATGCTGAATGTAACAAGCAATTGCTTTAGACAGTCCCACACACAGACTGCAAGCACAAGGGATGTAGCTGCCAAAGCTTTCTGAAAGCCCCTCAATATCTAATCATTCATTGGAGTCATTAATCTGTCAGACTCAGGCAAGTAAGGCACAGACAGCTGACCCTATGGGATAACATGACTGAGTCTGCAAGTAGAGAAGGTGAGAATTAGAAGAGTGTTGGGACAGAGAATCAATGGGAATGGAATAGACACATGAAAGCTTTGGGTTCCTTCTCTGCCACTGCCAGCCATGTATTGAGATCACAGCCCTCCAGGAAGACAAATCTGTCAAACAGCCAGAGGCAGAACTAGAATTCCTGAGAAAACTTCCAGCACTGGAAGGTGCTACATCCTGTGAGAGACCTGAGGGTTTCCCACCTGGTTTTCCAGCTAGGTACCTCTCATAAACAGCTAGGCTTGCACAGACAAGCTGCAACCAATACCATACATATGCATTTGATGTGGGCAGTCCTTGCACGAAAGACTAATACTTTACTATATATGGAAAACATAATATCACCTCTAAATAAAGTTACTGATGTTTTGTTATTCCACAAGCATCTGTGAACTTTTGTGTCTGTAAATCTAATTTTTCATTTTGTTCTTAGAGTAAGAGTGATTGCTTTGTTCAGCTGGTTAAATTCTATTATGTGTTTTATTTTATAATTTCAGTTGAAAATGATGAGCCTTTTTTTTTTTTTTTCCAAATGGATTTTATGGTGGCAGTGAGGAGGGGAATAAATTACTTTTCTACAGTAAGATTTGTGTGATTGAGTGGGGAGAAGCAGGCCACTATAATTGCTGTTCTTTACTAGCTGTAGTATTAAATAGCAGCGAGTGTTTTCCTTTCTTTATACTTTATTGAGTAGATGCGATTCATTGATCTGCTTTCCCTCCTGATTTGCCATTTACTCATATTACATCCCCTTCTATTTACCTTCTTTGTGAAGAGTTCTATTTTTCTTTATGTTCAGAGATTACTTTTTCTTGACTTCTAAAGTTTAGTGAGGTCACTAGTCAGGTTCTGTCTGCTATTGTATCCTCTGGAAAAGCACATTTCTTAGTTTTCCCTTTGTATCTACTGTCAGGTTTTACTCTGTATTGAGGATAACTTTAGGAAATGGCTTGTATTTATTTCAAACGTGTCTGGTGACAGGGAAAGCTTTCAGGGATTTACAGGTGTAAATGGCTTTGTCCTTGGATCACTATTGTCTTACAACTATGGAAATCCAGTGCCAAAAAAAAAAAAAAAAAAAAAAGGTCTTTTAAAAAGGGTCTCTTGAAAAGAGGAGTATTCTGAATGAAATATAGACATTTGCTAAACCTAGAGACAAGGCTGGGGAAAACAAGTTTGTTTTCAGGTTAGAAAATATGTACGCCTGTCAGGGAAAGAATGACCTCATGTAGCAAAAGTCACAAACTGGGCTGCTACTAATGGACCTGTGGCTACAAATAAAGGAATGATAGTCTTCAGAGGTTTGTGAAATAATGTATGTAGGATTCCCACTGAGAAATTCAAACAGTCTTTTAAATCTGAGTTCACACACTTTGATTCATATTTTCTGATGCCCTACATGGTGCCTAATGTGAAATCTAACATGCATGTATTAAAATGTTATAATTCGCTATGCAGTCCAAGTGCTTTTCAAGTAAATAACACCTCAAGGTGGAAATCTTGGGAATACCATAATGAAGCTAGAGATTCAGAGTTATGCTCCATGCGTCCTGTTCCCAGTCAAATGTTACACATAACAGCCTAATGTTGTTGCCTGCTGAAAAAAAACCAACAAACTGATTTGTGTCAAAAGGGGATATTTTGGGGTGGAGGCAAGGTATATGAAAAGAAGAAAAATAAAATAAATGGCTAGTCCATAGGATATCTTCATATCTTCTAAAAGTTCACATTCTATGTTCTTCTACAGTCTTTATCATTCACCTTTAAAATGTTTAAAAATCCAAAAATAATAAATATATCTGATGGAAAAAGGAGAAGAAAGTAAGGCAGTGGGTGTGAGACAGGAGAAAGGCTAGAGCCAGTCAGAGATACATAAAGCATAAACTGTATTTAGAGATTTACAAAGATGCTTTCCATCAAACAACATCCCCTCTGCTGTTTGGAGGAAATATAGGTGATTGTGTAAATAGAGTAAAGCTGTTTTCATAATTACAGATTACTTGACATTGCAAATCTCAGCAAGTAGCAAGTTTTCTTGCTGTACAAGTTTCATCTCATGCAGTAACAGCACAATCGCTCTCAGGCACACCAAATTAAACTAGCACTAAAAATCTGAAATAGGTTGTTTTAATTGCACAATGACATTGTTGTGCTGTGTACCTTCACAAGTGTTTTAAAGCATAAAACTCAAATCCAAAACCATTTTTACTACAGGGAGGTTGGTAACTCCCTGAGTGATCATGAAAGTTGTGAGTGTATGAATTAAGCAAGGCTGTTACTCCAGGAAACAACAATTTTTGTTAACAAATGTCAGAGAAAAAAGCATTGATTAGTAAATTAGTGAAATTCGGTGATTAGTAAAAAGCTGAAGCTGCCTTTTATCTTGCTTGTTTTTCCATGTAAAACTAGTATTATCAAAGGTTATTTTAATATCTTACAACATTGGTTGAGCAATTCATAGTTATATAAAATTTTGAGATGTAGATCTATATTAGTTTTGTTACTTATATACGGTCTCCTTGTTCCTTGGCAAGGAACCTTTTTCTTTACTGAGACTAAAAACACAAATTCCAACTTCTTATATCATCATATTCATTAGGGGTCTTTTAGGCATGGAAATGCATGGCTAGATATACTCCATCAGTTCCTCTTCTGTTTCTGATTCAGGCCTTTTCCCACATGACCCTCAGGCAGAATGTGCTATTTGTCCTCCCTCCATGGAAACCTACCAGTTCTGCTTATTCAGCACAGTGATCTTTCTCTCCAGTTTTACACATTTCATTTCGGGGCTCACTCATTTTGCTCAAAATATTTTTTGAGCTCTGGATCAGGCAGGCCCTTATTGGTTTGGCTGAAATTGGTGACTGTCAGCTGCAAAAGACTTCTGTGTTTCCTCTTTTGTTATTCATGTTCATTTTTCTGTGAATGGAAGATAATAGGCAAATAGAGCTGAAAGAAGGAAGTCAATGACAGGTTCTGGACTTGAAGAATAGCCACAAAATCTAGCAATGTATTCCTAATTTTATTTAAAATACTCTAGTAAAGTGACTGATTTTTAAAGTTAATTTCAGAGACAGCTATTTCATCCAATTTATTTCCAGTTTTTCAATAGACTAGAAACCCTAGCTGGATAGCAACTTGTGAAGAGTATTCTTTCACATGACAGCACACAACTATTTACAGCGCAAGTTTAATTATCAAACATCTGGTTTCCGTAGCAACAGAAGGACATTCTCTATACAAAAATAAATTGCACATTCATTTCAAGGCTAAAATGTGTCTAATTAAAATGCAAAAACCCAAAGCTTGGACTAAATCAAATCAAAGTTGTAGTGATGAAGTACTATGGTTGAATATTGTGTCACCCCAAAAAGATCTAAAAAGCAGTGGCATTTTGATGTTTATTTTCAGTAAGGATTTTACTGTCTTTAAATCAAAAGGTAGCATAAATAAATGTGCAGCTAGAGAGAATTTCAGAAACTTCTCTTTTTAGTTTGCTGATGGACAATTCCCTGTGCATGACAATTTGTGAGTTGTTTTCTAATTATCAGTCCTCTGTGGGGCAAAAAAACCCAGTGAAAAATCTTATTTTAAAATAATATTCTAACTTTAGGCAGTCATCATCCTAACAAAATTACTGTTAATGTATTTTTATTTAGGCTTATTTCTTTGAAACTGGAGATTCAGTGTCTGAATTGCTACTTTGCAATGGCTTTACATCAGTGATTGCTGTAGGCTGTATAGCCATAGAATACATTAAATGCAAATTCAGCGATTCTAAATTCAGCAATTCTAAGCTCAAAAAAAGAAAAGCACAGACTTGAGCTGCCCAGGCTATTCCACTGGCATTAACTACTATTTTATAATACTAAATGATTGAAAATTAAGGATTTACTTCAAATACACAGATTTCTCTGGCTTACATCATGTAGGAGGTCGTATTATATAACCAGAATGGTCAGATCTGCTCTTAAAATTCTATTAAGATATATAGTACGCTTCCGTTATGCAAAGAAAAATTGGCCTTTATCAGAATGGTATCAGTTAGTTGTAACAATTGTATTTGGGATTTCAGCACTTGGACTCATATTATGTTTGTATCTAACAAACTTCTCTTCCTTTTTGAGTAATACAAGTCAGTTTTGGTGGCAGTACTGTAGCAACAATAAAACTACACTTTCTCATCCATTCTGCCATGTTACCTTTTTCTCAGCCAAGAAAAATTGTCAGGTTTTGAAATTTGATCTGATGTTCAACACATCCACACTCTAATGATCAAAGAAGAAAAATTAATTGTAGATTGCATCCTTTTCATGGAGAAAGCTTAGTTGGCTGCCATCTCCTGTTCAAGCTTTCACGCGTGTATGGTATGTGCGAGCAGAGAGGGCAGGGGTTTGTAATTAAATGTTTGCACTTTGCATCAACAGATTCAGATAATTTCAGCTGATGAAAATTGCATGGAAGGGAAACAGTAATAAAGGTCTAAAATGTTTAGTAATTCTCAGGCTAAAAGCAAAACCTTGAAAAGCATCCAGAAACCAACTAGAAATTAAACTGTAAGCAGTAAAGTATAATATTCTTCTTGATATGCAAAAAGACAACCATCTTTTACACCTAGTGAAATAGGTGGCAAAGGTCTAATACTACAAACTCCATAAGCAGTTTTTACAAATTCACGTTAGGAGGAATAATATATTTTATGTAGCAGGAATTGCAGCTCTTTTCTTTACTAAATGGAAATACATCTTACCATGGGATACTGAGATGAATAATAATTCAAAAAATCATGTTGTTAGCAAAAACTTTGCCCCTTGAAGTATTGAATTGATTCAGAAACAATACTTCACCGAACAGTAACATATCCATCCATCCATCCAGGCAGCCAATATCCCTGCCAGTCTCTTCTGGTGTCTCTTCTGAATTATAACAGTGCCCGGCCCCGGCTACGCTGAGTCTCAGGCAACAATGTTCATCCTGGCTGCAGTCTTCACTGGGTAGGGGTGAGCTGACAGTCCTCACTGTCTTTTCCAATGAAATGGAGTTGTAGAGCTGAGTGTCAGTTGCCTAGCTCCCACAGCTGGTGACAAAGATTGGAAGGGACAAGTAGTGAAAATAGGGACCATTTAAAAGGCTGAAATGTCCAGAAAACTGTTGTCTTTCAGAGATAATCCAGAGCTTTAAAATTCAGAAGTCTCAATCTTTTGAGAGAGGATGAGGCAAACTGAAAAAGATATAGAATTGATTTGTTCTTATGCCAACGATTTTAATGGAAATTAATTTAACCCATTCTTCTCATGAAGTGAAGATTGTAGTCAGTGTATTAACTTCTAAATGCTGAAGCTTTTAAGTCAACCAAATGGAACTGGACAGGGAAGTAAGGTGATTATGTTTTTGTTTATATGTTTTGCACATTCTTTTTGAGACCAGCATGACATTAATGGTATGCTATTTTGCACTAGTTAATGCCATGCTATATGCTATGTGTTCTTTGGTACGATACGTAACAATTAGACAAATCTGTAGTTAGTGTTTTTCCATTTCCATAAATATTTCTTTAAAATTGCTTTATTAAGGTTATACTCTTGCTCAGTTGGGTTGTTCCTTACACTACAAGTTTCCCTACTGTTTCACCTCTGACAGATAGAATCTGCCCTGTAACTGTTTTGTACTGATAAAGTGAGACACCAAAAATGGGATTTCTATCCCTCTTGCATAATCAGTTCTCCAGGTCCCATTTTATAACATGAATTTATTCAATCACTAATTTCTACTAGAAATCAAAGCTTCTTTTTAATTTACTGATCCTAGCTTAAATCTCTCTTTTTCTTGTTTTTGTTGTTATTTCTAATGATCTTGATGCCACTAAGATTAAAAGAGGCTTGGAAAAAAACAACTCTAAAACAGCTTTGATCTCCTAAGGTGCAGCATATTTTTGTGCAAGACTTTTTCCTCTGAGGCATGATAATAGTTCAATTGATCTGGAGGGAAAATAAAAGAGAAAAACAGGTGGGTGAGAAAATGAAGAGGAAGGGAATGTGGGAACTTATAATGACAATTAGACCTGCTTACATTAGGTTTGCATTAACAGCCTTTTCCTACATTTTATTTAAAACATAAAAAGAATTCAAGACTCCATTGTTCTAAATTCTCTGAAGAAAAGTAGATGATTTCCAGAGCACTGGAATAGGAATCTGGCATGCCAAAGCTTTTTCTTCTCTTTGATATAAGAAAATGCTCTTTTAATTGAGTTATTCTCAAGATTTAAAAAATGATTAAGAAATAAGAGAAAGGGAAGAAATCTTAGATTGGAAACATGTCCAAATAATTTCCTGGATTGTCAGAGACTAGTTAAATGCTTTAAATGGTTTAAATACTCTAATGCCACATGGCAAACTAAATCTAAGAATGGCATATGTAATTCTAGGTATTGTGTACACATGTGCTAGGATTAGTTCCTGTCCTAAAGAGCTGACTACCAAAATTTAGCCAAGGAACAGCAGATAAAGTCAAACAAACAAAACTGATTGGTAACCTTGCAGGGGCAGTGAACTATCAGGTTTGGTATAAAGAGTAGCATGAGGCACAACATTGCTGTTTGAAAGCCATTGTCATTTGTGATGTTTGCAATTTAGGAAAAAAACAAGATTGGAGAAAGGAGTTGTAAAAGGCCACTGTATGCCTTTCTGGGGGACTCTGAGGAGAGAGGGGTTGGGTTCTTTGCTTGTTTGTTTGCTTTGCTTTCTCAGGGAATTCTTTCTCCTGCATGGAAGGTGACAATGTTTTACTTGCTTAAAAGGACAGAAACACTTGGGATTATGTTCATCACATACCACAGCTTTACTTTCAGTGTTGATGATAATTATTTATAAAGGCATAAATGGAATTAGACATCTGACTGTCCTTTGTGCCTTTGAAAATCTCACCCTCCATGCATAATTTAGTGCATACCAATTAATTTTTCTCAGTTTGGTTTAGAGATATTGAAATAAAATTGCATTAGCTGGAAAGAGCTGTTAGTATTTTGATTCTTTCCCCTTTTTGTCAAAGATTAAAAAGATATTTTGCTTTCTTTACAGTGGATAAATAAAATTTTTATTTTAGTTCTATGGAAAATAGTGCTGTGTTAATATAACAACATTGCATTCTGCTCCTCAAGGTGAATCTAGATTTTCTTTGCAAAGCTTGGGTCTGGAAAGTTAACAAAGCCTCAACACATCTCACAGTGAAAGTGGAATCCACTCCCAACCTGCATTTAGAGCTAGTAACAAATGGGATTGAGGCTTCTCTCATTGCTGCTTGCTAGGTTATAGTTGCTTCTGCTCTTTTCACATGATGCAGTCCTTGTCAAGTCTCAAAGTTCTCTTAATTTAGACTGGGAAATTGTCCAAGCTTGACCAACTCTGATGATTCATAGCATTGCGCATATTGGCATAAAATAAGATCTGATATATTTCCAGAAAGAAAAAAATCAATGACAGAGAAGCAAATCAATGTGTAAATATGTTACCAGTCTTTGTGGTTGTAGAGCCTAAAAACAAGTCTGAAAAGCAAGAAATGTTCCCCTCTTAAAGATGTTACTTCTTAAAATTACATGTCTTGGGAGCCTAACTCGTGACCCTCACATACCCAGAGCTGATGTTTTTGCAATGGTTATTGACCTCAGGGCCCTCTCAATGCCCTCTGGATGAGGCAAGGAAAGAAGAGACAGATGACTGACAAGAACCATCATCTTCTGTTATTGCCAGAACATGGAGGAATTCTTCTCCTTTGTCAGGAGGATCTGTAATTGGAAACGTTGGAGCCTGGTGTATACTACTTGTAGCAAGGGAAGGAAAGGCTCTGGGTTTTCCTTTCCTAAGGTATAGAGAGGTCTCAGGAAATTTCTTTGTGTGGAGGTGCTGCTGATTAGAACTGTGTGGCAATGTTAACTGGGCTCATGCCACTTCTGTTTCCCTAATTAAAAGAAGGTTGCATAATGAGCAAAGAATCAATTTCTGACAAAAGTGAGGATCAAGTTAAAGAAAGAATCAGAAGAATCAGACACGTTATTAGAGATAAGAATACAGATACAATTTATGTCAGAAGGTCAAAGGCTGTGGGATCTTCAAATGTAAAATTCTGCAAATGTGATGCTTTGCTGAGAATGCCTTGTCTGAGAATTGCTCATTTATCAGAGGTGCAAGCAGATATGTTTTAGCTTTATAGCTGAATAAACATTTCTTTGTCTCTCTCTTAATCCAAATGAAAACATAATTTAAAGATAAATCAAGCAAATACATTGAGGAACTTCTATGCAACTGCCAGGTAGCAAATTAATTTTATAACAACCAGCAGAGAGCAGTGCAACTTTGCGGTCCAAATATGATTACATTACAATCTTGAAAGCTTTTGCAGCAGAAACTTAGCAGAACTCTGACTAGACCATTTATAAATATACATATTCATACAAGTTATGATTTTACATCAGTTATGAACTTCTACTAGTTTCGCTCTGAAATTAAGCAGGAGTAACAGGAAGCATTCTGGCATATATAGAAAAGGAAACAGGGGAAATAAATTTAATTCCTTTTTCTAGAATTCTTTCAAATTTTCTCCATATTCATTTGAATGTTATATGCTGTAGGAAGATGTAAAAAAAAAATAAAATAAACTAATCAACTGTCAATTTGAATTAAGCAATAAATAAGTAGAACCGATTGCATACATGCTTACCAGCACTGCTAGTGAGGTCTCCCAGTTTCTTAGTGCCCCCACTGTTTGTACGCAGTGAGGATGTCTGAAGTTAAATCATGAAATGGGGAGAATTTTGATAGATGGAAGAAGAAAAAAAAAAGTTTAGAAAAAGAGAGAATACTCATGGAAAGCTTTTTTTCCCTCATTCTTATTTGTTATAGTGAAGGCAGATATGGTTGATCAGGCATCCATGTTACAACATAGCTTCTTTGCAATATGTCTATCCAGAAAGTTATGGATTATCTGAACAAAGTTATTCAAGGTGAAGATCAGAAGATTTGATCTTCGCACAATACTGCATACAGAATCTAAACCTGAGGTAGTACCATAATTCTAGTCAGGGTAAATGGCTGTAGATAACAGGCTGCCAAATTAAACTGACTGAGCAGATTAAACACACTATATGTACTTAAATTGACTGCAAGTAGTGTTCTTAATCATGTGTCATGTGTACTTCTTGGAAGGTAAAATTCCCAGATGAATATTTGATTCTTCTTCTTTCCTTTTTTTCTTTTTTTTTTATTTTTAACCTCAGTCCCAATTTACAAAACCTGAAGTGGATTCAAGTTTTTGAAGAGTGGATTAGGGGTTTTCTAGTTTTTCTAATACTTTAAAACATTTATATAATCATTAAGTTACCATCATGCATTATTATTCATAGGAATCTCTAACTGTTGTGTTTATGTTCTTGGGAAATCCTGAGGGACTTAGGAGACTCTTCCTCCCAAAACAATATTTAAGAGTCAACTGAATATTTTTATAGATTCCCAGTTATAAAGTAATTAATTAATTAAAAAAATAATAAATTGAGATGTCCAATTTCTGTTGCAGCTCTTAATCTGACTCCTGACTGTGAAAGAGCAATGAAGAATCCTTTAGGAATGAAAGGAGGTATCCAAAATAGGATGAAATCATCATTACCACATGTTACATTCACACTTGTATGACTACATGATTCAAGTCAGTGCTGTAAACACAACAGAAATCCATTGATTTCTCATTGTTTTGTTTGTCCTTAAAATAATATAGTGTATATGATAATTTGTGGTATCCTGTGCAGCAAAAGGGAATATACAGATGGACATATAAACATAGCCCCAAAGAATTATCATGCTATAAATTAACTAGGTGGCATACCCACTGTAAAAGGAAGGTTAAGACCCCATTAGAATGGAGACTGGACTATAACACATGCTTCTTACTGGCTTAGCTAATACAGACTTAATGATCTCTGAGTTCAGGTCAGAAGTTCTTTTATGCAGCTGGCTGTAAGTTAACATTTCAGTAAAGGCATACTCTCACAGCTGAATCTTGCAGGCAGTAAATGTATTGTTATAGAATATTTGTCATTACTAATGGATGCAGAACTAGGTTCTTAGGGGACTACCTGCACATAACAGAGAGGATCTTTCTGTAAGTAATATCAAGCCTGTAATGTTTCGCTTTTATATTGTTGTGTGGTTAACAGTAAATACTTAATATCTTATTAAGCACAAACCTTCCTTCAGAATTGAAAGGTGCTTCAGGCATGTGCATGTACTTGTGAACAAACATCTGGCAAGTATATAACATAAAATGAGCTAATACGCTGTAGACAGAGAGTGGGCAAACAAGGTGTCTCTCCATAGATGATTCATTAAACCTATCAGTGGTGCTGACTTAGTAACAGTTAAAAAATACAACTGTGAAGTACTTCAAAGAGAAACACATAACATTTAGGTTAGATGCCTTTTGCCTGACAGTATGTGATCTTAAATGCAACTAGAGAGATCAAAGCTCTGAATGGAGGAACTGTTAAATCATTTGCCATGTGAACTGTTTTGTGAATTGACTGGCTGATCCAAAGTTGTATAACTCTCCTTTTTATCTTAAATTATCTCTAGTACATTGATGCTAATGTTTTATTTTTGTGAATATAGCTATAGAAAATACAGTTCTGGACTGAACTACGAAATGAAATACAAGTGATGATAGGAGCAGGAAGACAGTGGTCCAGAGAGAGGGTAAGCCAAGGTCAGTTGTAGTCACTGCCCTGCAGCTGCAAACCTTTTCAGAAAGGCAATGGATCAAGGAAGGTGATGAGTCATAAAGCTGTAAGAAAAAAAAGAAACATCCTCAGGGATACAGACTCTGCTGTTACAAGCTTATAAGTAAAATTTAGGCTGCATTCTGCAGCCTGACTTGGGTGTTAGACGAGATTCCACTCTCTTTGCCAACAAGGTGGGCAGGAAGGCCTTACAGAAGCCTTTTTCAAGCATTCAGAATATCCAACAGACATAAAAAAAAAACGGATTTGTCCTTCCAACACATCTGCTTTAACCACAAGTCTGTGGTTTTGATGATACTTTTGTTATAAAAACAAAATTCTCAATAAGTTTATTAACTTAATCACACCCCCAGAACCTGCAGTGTGTCATTTTCTACGTGAGCTGGTCAAAGAAATGTCCTCTGCCTTTCTGTAACGTCCATGGTGCTGGCATGGATCAGTGTCTGTTATACTGCAGAAGTCTCAGGGTAATTACACAACACAATCTGTTTGGTTTCCCAGGTGTGTTTGGCTTTGTAGTCAATTACTTACCATTCACAACTTAAGCTATTTTAACCCTCTCAACACTATCTGATGGCTGTTTCTGCAACCTTAGGTGAAAGAACTGATCTTTTAAGATTCCCCTGGTGTGGTAAGGCAAGCAAGGCCTGTGATAGGTCAGAAATGGCTTTGTTTGAGTGTGTCTTACACTGTTGAATATGATTTTGTTATTAACTACATTGTCTCTCTGCAGAAATCTTTTGAATTAAATGTAAAGGACTTTGTGAGAATCCTACCATAGACAAAACATGGCATATGTCAATAAACAAACAGCTCCCAGCTTATCCTAGTGAGAAGAAGAAGCAGCAAAGATTTTTTATGGCTACTGTAGCTCAATTGTAACTCCATCAAGTTGGTTCTGCATGATACTCAGCTGCATTTTTAATTTTTTTTCTACTGTGAAATGGCAGTTGTCCAGTTAAAGAAAATTGCATTGCAAACATATGTGACAATCCTCTGGGCTTGACCTTTCTCAAATTTCGCTGCCTAAACTATATGTAACTAGACTAAGCTAATTAGTTGTCTTGGTTACTTATTTAATCTAAGGAAATACGTATACTTTTCCAGAGGGCAGTTCCTCTGATCTGTTTGAGGGAATGAATGATTTAGACTGGATGCCTACTGTTTAGATGTCTAAAGTTAGGCAAACGAAATTCCATTCTTATTTATAAAATGCCAAAAGGAGGGGCACAGGGCCTGAGCCCTTAGCTCCGTAAGGTGTTCAGGCTTTGGTGGAAGCTGAGGCACCACTTCCTCACATATGGAGGCAACGTAACCTGTGCTGTAGGAGTCCTTCTTGCTATAACACATAATTCCAGGTTTTGAAAATCAGAAACATCAGAATGTTGATAGTGACATAAATCTCTAAACAGTGATGATTCTTTTATTGATTTTTTCTTTGTATTATAAAAAGTAACAACTCTTGCAGAGGCATAGTAAAAGGTATCTTTATGCACGGGTAATAATGCATTATATATAAATGAGCAGTATCACAAAGCTGAGTTCTGTGCACCTCAGAGGCTTAACTGTATTCACAGCTTTCTTACATAGAGAGTTTTATTTTGGTTTTGCTTTTTAGACCTCATAGAAAAGGATGACTGTGGCCAGGTAGACTGATCATCCTGCACATACATAGGTTTGGTACAGTGCACAGGATACTCATAATCTTTTCCAGCTACCCAGAAGAGTATTCATATGCATGAAAGTTTACTATTGACTCATTTCTCATGGTTCTGTAATGAATATAACTTATACAACTTCAGGTGCAAATTTCATATATCTATTTTTCCAGAGAGCTGCAGGCACAAAATACAGGTTCTTGAACCCCTTCCTCCCATACTGGATTCAGAGACTATTAATCCACAGATAACTTCATGTTGTTTCTAAATGAATATTAACGAAAAAGCTGTTAATCTTAAGGCATTAAAAAAAAAAAAAAAAAGGCACAAAACAGCACAGAAGCTGCAAAGAAAGAAGTGACCCATAGCCAACATAGTATGGAAACAGAATTTCTACAGTAGCTGAACTGTTCTGCCGAGAAACATATAGTTATTTCTTTCTCAATATACTTTTGATTGTGGCAATGTGAACATAAAATTCAGCTTTGAAAAGTAAAGCTGCAACTGAACCCACAGAAACACTCATATCGCTCCTACCAATCTTATTTTGAACAGCATATGAACACACAATTTGAACACTACATTTTTAAAAGTGATATTTTCTTGCAAATCAATTTTCCTTAAGGCTTGGTTTGACTTCTTAAGGCAGCATAGATCAATCTGACTAACAAAACTTTTGTTGAATTTGATAAATGTGAGAAATGTATCACAACAGCTTTAGATTTAAAAAAAAAAACGTTTGATACTGTATATCACACTATGCTACCAAATAAATAGTCACTGCAGGATAGTCATTGGCATTATTTATGCTGGTTCAGGTCTTATCTATCTAGTGAGAAACAGACTGTAATATCAAGCTCTCCCACATCAGGTTTTGCTGTGGTGGGAAATTGCAGAATGCTGCTAGGAATGGGACTAACTCTCTGAAGACAATTTAAGAAGGCAGTGAACTAGCATGATCATACTCCCAGAAGGAACAGATGCTTTTTTGTATAGCCTCTTTCTTGCCTGCGGGCACTAATGTTAGGAAAATCCCATTGAGAGGCTTTAGCATTGGCTTTATCACTTGAAAAATCTTTCTCTTTAGAAAAGACAAAACTTGTTGTGAACCTTTGATCTTATTATTCTGTGTGGAGTCAGTATGAATTCTAACATGCTAAAATAACACTATTAATCCAACTTTATTTTGTGACCAATGCTGAAGAACCCTCAGCAAGAAGTTATAGCATTGTACAGTTAAAGAGAACTGCATAGCCTTTATCACAGCACCAGATGTCCAAAGCAGTTGAAGTTTACTCTATAATTCAACTATCAGAAAGGTTTTATATTACCTGATAAAGCAACAGCCCGAAGAGAGGCAAATAGATGTCAGGATGGTGAGAATACTAGGATGAAAAGTCATTCAGACTTCTGTTTATCATGGGCATTCATGAAAGGAGAACCCTCTAATAGCTGGTGGTAGACCGGAATTCTTACACTGTCTTTTCCTGGCCATACTTCTAGTTGTTATTGACTAATTTTGTTTCTTTCCTCAGCCTTCTCTGTCCTAAACAAGGTTCCTCTGAACTTGCTCCTGTCATTTCTCCCCTGTACACACAACCAGGAAAATCTCTTCTTGAGGGGTTGATTCATCTTTGTACCCTTGTAGTTTGGGCTGGTGGTGTCAGCTTCATTTTCATTATTGTAGGTTTGCATGATAATTACAATCACCCTTTGGACTTAGATGTTTCTTCTGTACAACAAAATGCAGTAAGGATTTTTTCTGGTATGAAAACACCTTTCACCAGAAGATTCTGAAGGGTCTGGTGGACAGGATTTAATTTAACAAATTACAATGCATTCACAGGTATACCTTGAGTAAGAAATTTGGGGGAGTTTCTATTTTCAAAACACTGTTCAACAGAGAATAATTCTTCAAGGTCGTGAGTACTGAGTTTATAAGATAATTTGGCCTTAATTGTTTTGATTTTAACAGTCAACATATGAAAAATGTGTCTTGTCTACATGAGATAAATAATTAAATTTGGCATGCCAGGAATAGAACTGAGATTACTAAACTATTTGACTGCTATCTTTTATTTAACTACTAAGTCAAATAGCTAGTCTCCTGTCTAAATATGGATGAGAAGTTTTAAATCGAATTTCTGCTGGAGTCCCTATTTTGGTAAAACGTAAATAATGCAATGCTGTATCTCAAAAGGGGTGGAAGAACATTTTAAAATGATCTGACTGAAGTTGACATCTACAAAACTTGACTTCCTTTTAATATTTAAGTCATAGTTAAAATGGTTAAAAGCTAAATAATGTTGATTAGAATGATAAAAACTAAATATTTGCATCTAATGATATATGAAAGTTCCTATGAATTAAAAATGAGAAAGACTTTTAGATTTTAATTTTTTTATCTTATTCAGGTCAGGATTGTTTTGAAATAACTTTTGCTGTGCTGTATAACTTTCCTATCTAATTCTACTCGTAGCATCATAGAATCATATAATTGTACATAGATTAGATCTACTTATTGGGATGCTTCAGGGTGGGTGCCTATCCACTGTGACAGCTCTTAAAAAGAAGTCTTGTGGAGAGAGGGTGTCAAGCTGAAAATTAAAGATATAATAATAGAATCATAGAATGTTATAGATTGGAAGGTACCTTAGAGATCATCCAGTTCCAACTCCCCTGCCATGAACAGGAACACTTTCCACTAGACCAGGTTGGTAAAAGCCTCATCCAAGCTGGCCTTGAACACTTCCAGGGAGGGGGCATCCACAGCTTCTCCAGGTAACCTGTTCCAGTGTCTTATCACCCCCATAGTAAAGAATTTCTTCCTAAAATCTAATCTAAATCTACCCTCTTCCAGTTTAGAGCCAATACCCCTTGTTCTGTCACTACCTGACCCTATAAAAAGTCCCTCCCAGCCTTCCGATAGGCCCCTTTGAGTATTGAAAGGCCGCTATAAGGTCTCCCCGGAGCCTTCTCTTCTCCAGGCTGAACAACCCCAGCTCTCTCAGGCTGTCCTCATAGGAGAGGTGCTCCAGCCCTCAGATCATCCTCGTGGCCCTCCTCTGGACACGTTCTAACTGGTCTATGTCTTTCTTGTGTTGGGAGCCTCAGAACTGGACACAGTACTCCATGTGAGGTCTCACAAGAGCAGAGTAGAAGGACAAAATTATCTCCCTCGACATGCTGGCCACACTGAGATGAAGCCACCCTTGGTGAAGGCTGCTAATCAACAGGCTATCAAAAGAAGCAGGTGATAGTGAGAAATGTGAGGGTACACGGTAGGATCCAAGAGTCATGATCTGAGCTGGTACTGGTTGATGTGAGGCACTATATGAGTGGTGCTCTGGATGGCTCCTTGGGCTGCCCAATAGAAGATCAAAGTTAGGATTTTCATGGTAGCATTCTCCCAAATGCTGCCATTTTCAGGGCATGAGAGGTGGGTAATGATCTAGAGTTGTGGTGCACAGATGAGACCGTGGTGTAGTGAAGACAGATATTTCACCACATTAGGAACTGGAAAACCTTTTGAAACAAGAGGAACCCACAAAGGGAAAACAAGCTTTATTTTAATCAAGGTGGAGACAGACTGCTGGCTGTGAAAATTAAGAAGGTCATATAGGATTTTTTTAAACTAGGAACTGGGAAAACATTGACAAGCATGGAGAAACACCTCGTTCACATTGATTCAACTTGGCAGGGTAACCTGGATGATATTCAGTGCACCTCTGACAAGGCCAGAAAGGAAATAAACAGAAATAGGGAAGGCAAGTCAATTTGCCTAAAATGGCAGCTGACTAGCTTGGCAAAGCTAAACCAAGGGAAAAACTAACAAATGCTGGCTTTTACATTGGTGCTAGAAGCCTAAAAAATAAGATGGGTAGACCAGAATTTTTGACAATAAACAGCAACCGTGACACAATAGGCATCTCAAGACCTGATGAAATGGGATACAGAGTTTCCAGGTTACGAGCTTTGAAAAATAAGGGAATAAGATGTACTGGTGAGGGCATTGTACGTGAAGGAAAATATAAAATTTAACAGTATAAAAATATTGTAGGAAAAGAGAAGCACTATGGAACTCTGGGTGGAAATCCCATACTCTAAACAATGAACAAATAGTACTATGATGATACTCTGGGCTCTTTGATCTGAAGGATGATAGTGCTTTGGTAATGTTGCAAATTCAAGGCAGGTTGCAATAGCATGAGATTTTCACTATACATATACAAACTGTACCATTGCTGCCTCAGGACAAGAGGTAGAGGTGACTGTTGTATGCAGTAAATGACTACTTCCTAGAACAACTAATCTTAGCACTCATGAAAATGCCATTTGGGCTTTGGTCCTGAGTACTGCACAGGACCTAATTCAAATGGTATTAGTTGAAGAGCACTCTGTAACAGCAATCAGAATAAAATTGGGCTTAATATTGCAATGGGAGAGAGCAAGACAAATAAACCCTGCACACAGAGATTCAATTTCAGGAAAGGGAATTACATAATAATGAGGCAATTAGCAAAAATACTCCTAAAATGAATACTCCAAAAAAGGAAGAAGCCTGCAAGCACCCTTGAGGCTGTCTGAAAATACTGTATTAGAAGCCCAGGTAAACTGCTCAGAAAAATAAAACATGATTACTCAGCAAAAACCCTGTATAGATAAACAGAAAACTTAAGGAGGGTAATATTCAGAAAGGATTGACTTTAAAAAACAGAAAGATTGTCCAAATGAGGAGAGCAGTAAAATCATGGCACATCATATGTTCAGAGGAAATTACAGGAAACATAAATGAATTTATAAAAGATACTCAGATTGATAATAGAAAGGTCTTTAAATGCCTAAGAAGCTGGAAGCCAGGTCATTAAATATCTGGACCACCTGATGACAAAGGTGTTGAAGTGGTATTTGAAGATAAGGCCACAGCGGAGAATAGAAGATTTATTTTTTGCTTTGGTTTGGTTTGGTTTGGATTTTTTGCTATTAAACATGTTGGGGAGTTTCCAACATCCAGTGCATTTTTTGTTGCAGATTGGTCAGGGGAGCTATATAAATTTGAGCTAAGCATACAGGAAGTATTAGACTGCGTAGAATAAGTTAGATGTCAATAAGTCACCAGGATCAGCAACCATTCACCCAAGAACTGTGAAGGAACTCAAATGTGAAATTGCAAAGCTGCTGGCCAAAATGTGTAACCTATCATTACAAGCAGCCACTGAGCTAGGGACCTGGAAGATTGCCACTGTAAGTCCCATCCACAAACAGGGTTCCAGAGAGGATCCTGGAACTGCAGACTGCTGAGTCTGTCTTTCATTTGTGGTAAAATTGAAGTGTCTATATTAAAGGATGAGATTACTGAGCTCTTGAATAAACACAGCCTGTAAAGAAAGAATCAGCATGGCCTCTGGGAAGTGAAATCCTGCCTCACTAACTTGCTTTGGATACAGCTGCCAAGAAGGGAGACAGTGCTGCCTTGACCTGAAAAAACAAAAACAAAAACCGAAAAACAACCCAGGTCCAGGTGATGAGGAAAAGACAGAAGCTGTTGAAGCAGTCCCAGAAAATGGGCAGGCTTGGAAAGACATCAATGAGCTGATCTTCCCTGAAGGCAAGAACCTGCAGCAGACCTGCCCACCTTCAGACCCTCTCTGACACAATTGCCTCCATTTTGTCCCAGTTCTATGCTGGGGATGGTGTTGGTTGCAGGGCTGTAGATGCCCAGGTAGTGTGTCTTTTTCCTGCTAAAATGCTGAGCATGGGAGAAGGAGCTTACTTGTCCCCAGCCACCAGGCCAGACCTCTTGACTCGCTTGCCCAGTGAAGGAGACCATCAAGTTGGTGACTTTACAGGCTTTCACATCCATGAAGTCATCTGGGCTTTTTATCCAGCTTTGTAAGAACCAACCTTCTCTCCCTAGAGAATACAGAGAAGACAGGTCAAGAGGCAGCCTTGACAGTCTCTCTGATGAAAGCCAATAGTCTTGTTCAAGATCCTGCAGAATTTTACCAAGCCTTCTGCAATAGTTTAAAGTGCCTCAAGGGACCCCCACAAAGCAGGGACTGATACCAGTATATAGGGATCTCTGTAGAATAGCTCTGATACTCCATGTCAAATGCTTTCTCCTTGTTGAGGAACAGGAGGCAAATGACAGAACAGGTGAAGGATATTTTGGACCAGATAAGACTTATCAAATATGCTCTGTCATGGGACCACATAGGCCTGATCAGTTGAATCACAACCTTCAGCATGGACACCTGTTGCAGTAGATGACCTTCACTACAGTCTTGTACTGAGGAGAGAAACTGGGAATTTGTGTCTCAGGTCTTCAGCAATAGGGTCTCTGTGGCCCTCCTGCACAGTAAGGGGAGCATCCCACACTGCGAATTCATCCCAGATGTTGTCATGGTCCAGACCAAATTTGTCCCAAACACATCCAGACCAAACTTGTCCCAAACCACATAACTAAACTCTGCAGTCAGCCTTTCTTTGCATCGAAAAAAGGAACAAAGAGCTTTTAAGAACATGACAGGAGTGCACATGAGCTCCAACTGGTCCTGATTGTTCTCACTGGCCTTTGGGGGTCTGTTGTACAGGGTGTGATAACCAATGCAAACAGTAGTATCGATAGAGGAGAAGCCTACACTAAAAGCCAGTTCTCTTTCATTCATTTGCTCCAGATCCATAAGAGAGGGTGTTTGCTCCACCAAGAAGCAAACAATGTGTTTATTGGCACCTCTCTTCTTCGCTGAAGTGTAAAAGTGTCTGCCATGATCTTTGTCTCAGAAGAAATGAATGCTTGAACATATGGCAGCACTCCATATTCAGAGACTTTTTAGGGTCCAGAATTTGTTCCACTTCTGATGTTCACTGAAAGGACTGTTGTGCTACATGGCCAGGCACCTCTCCAGCTCTCCAAGTCCTTGCATAGTTGTTCTGTCACTGTGTCCTCCTGCTGTGGGTAAGCTTCTAATTACCCATGTATTGCTGCAGCAAAAGAGCTTGGCATTTACATTCCCTATACTTCTGCATCTCTGGGCTGAAGTTACTCAAGAGACATCCACACGTTCTCAAAGAGTTTCTCCACTTACCACAGTCACTGAAAAATATTTTTTTCTCTTTTGATTTTGTGACATCAGTTCTCTGGTGTGCAACATCTTTTTAGGTAGACAATTGGCAAAGTTTCTATGTGCTATTTGGCAATTTTGAAGAATGTGCTGGAGTGAGACAAAAATTCCTCAATAAATCAAGTCTTTTTGTTTATTATGCCACTGGATAAAAAGTGCCTTGATATTATCCATTCACCTCAAAATCCCCATTAATTTAAGTCAAGTAAAGTAAAATGCAAATAAGAGTATTTATTTATATTTATTTATTTATTTATATCATCCACAACTGCCAATATCATGAAAAGTAATTATGAAATACAAGAGTAAATACATTAAAAGAAAACCCATGCATTCATCTATTACAGTATGGTTAAATTTCCCTCTCTTCACCTCCTCCTCCCTCTTTCTTTCATTTTTTCCCCCTTCAGCTGACTTGCCCTCATTTTTATTAAGACCTCCCTATAAGGTCTTAACTTTCCTTAGCCAAAGGTAAAACTCTTCCCACTCTGATGTTCAGTAAGATGCAAGAGCAATCTGCTGACACAATAAAAGCAGACCTTGAATCTTTACTCAATAAAGTGTGCATCAAAATGGTGAATAAAACAGTTTATGTCAATCTGAGCAGGAAAAAGTCTCTGTGTCTGCCTGCGACAATTCAGTTAGTTTGAGTTAACCCCTTTTCAAAGGCAGTTTAGAGGAATAGTCACTGTTGGGGCAATTGAACTTAAGGAGGGAAGAAAGAGGTCCTTGAATTAGTGCAGAATAGTGAAGAGGTTTCGTGGATTGTTTGTTAGAGGAAAAATTTCATTACTGCTAAATATTCTGTGGAATTTTAAGATAAATTGTTTTTTATTAGTTTTCTATTTTAATTGAGGTGTTTCCTTCTCATAGCGTTTCCACATGAATTTCAGCCTTGAACTTCTTTCAATTTCTAAGCATATGTAGCAAGTTATTAAAAGTTTGGGTGTCATATAATGGACAACAACCTTGTATAATTTTTGAGAAACAAAGTAGATCATGCACCTTGATGAATACTTCCAAAGATGGCAAACAGACTGCTCAGGATCAATTTACAGCAACATGACATAGAATCATAGAACCATAGAATGGTTTGGGTTGGAAGGGACCTTTAAAGGTTAGTGGAGTAAGTGGAGTAGAGGGGCAGAATCACCTCCCTTGACCTGCTGGCCATGCTTCTTTTGATGCAGCCCAGGATACGGTTGGCCTTCAGGGCTATGAGCACACATCGGCAGCTCATGTCCAGCTTTTTATCCACCTGTACCCCCAAGTCCTTCTCTGCAGGGCTGCTCTCAATCCCTTCATCCCCCAACCTGTATTGATACCAGAGATTGCCCCAGCCCTGGTGCAAGACCTTGCACCTGGCCTTGTTAAACCTCGTGACATTCACATGGACCCACTTCTCAAGTTTGTTGAGGTCCCTCTGGATGGCATCCCATCCCTCAGGTGTGTTAACCACACCATTCAACGTGGTTCAGAGATCAGTATGTTTCCATGATGTAGGCTTATTTCTGAAAATCAGTGCCAGCTGATACTCGACAGGCATAATAAAGCAATCATTCACTTGTCTTTCCAAAAACTGATTTTGAAATTAATGTATTTCAAAAGAAGGAGAATTGCTTAGATACTGAGGTCTCACCAGAATATAGAGAAAGTAAGTGATGAAACAATATTCAAAAGAGTTAATTTTTTCCCGTGTATCCATTTTGACTCACTAGAATCTGATATCTTGACATGCTCAGTACTGCCAGGGGCAGAGATTCTGGGATAAGCCACTCGACACTCACGAATCATCAAAAAAAGTAATTGTAGGGGAAAGACCCTGTAAAATGGGATTGTAGAACAACGAAATTAAATTTAAAATGGAATAAATGTGCTGTGAGATAAATGAACTTAGCCTTGCAACTAATAGAATTCAAAGTTCTCTCTTTTTATTATAAATAAAGAGACAGGATAGAGCTGGTGAAATTATTCCTTGCAAACCAAAGCTTTGCCTACAATCTGCAGGTAATCAAAATGTTCAAGCCTTGTTTATAGGCTTGAACATAAAATTCGAGACTTGAGCATAAAATTTTGTAAGATCTGTCTAAATGAGAGTATTATTAAATTGACAGTTAAACAGAAACAATATAAAACCAAGTGAAAGTAAATATAGAATTTTTATGTATGCAATAGGCTGAGTCCACATACTCCATGGAATGGAGTTAGAGATGTGTCTGCAGGATGTGGCAACAGAAATATGGAGGTACCAAGAAGGAGCTACAGACATGTGAAGGTGACTAAGTCAGAGGCTACAGATATGGGCAAATCTAAGAATTTCTTAATTACAGCAGGAGATAAGTTAAAAAGCTGGAAAGCATGCAAGAACAAATATATCTTTATATCACATCAGATTGGCTGAGTGCACATCTTTCTTTCTTAAACTGATGAAATGGAAGGTTTTTTTTAAATTGCTACTAAAATGGCTTACCAGTCTTCTGGGAGGGAAAAAAAAAAGAAAAGAAAAAAAAAGAAGTATAAATGTAGATGAAGAAAGAACAGGAAATACATTCAAAAGCTGTCATTTACTTTGTTGCCTGGATATGCTGTGAATCATCAGAAAACTTGGAGACAGGCTTACAGGGGGTAGTACACTGTAAAGCACTTGTCCTTTATTCACATTAATAACTTATATAAGTTGACGTCTTTAAATTCTTTTTCTAGTACAGTTATTTAAAGATTAAGCTGCAGCTGGAAATAAGATGCAACTGTCTTAATGAAGTTCCCTTTCAGCATGGATTTAGAATTTGAATAGCTACAGAACTTACAGAGCTTTCCAGGGCTTTACAGTTAATTTCTATGTTATTCAGGACTCTGAGCATTATGCACTTAGTTTGTAATGAATGTGAACTATTCTCAAACGACTTACAGTTATTCCTCTAAAAAATTTGGTGGCTACTCTCTAGTAATGAGTGCACTAAAAATCTTCAGCAAAAAAACCCGTATAATGTAAACAAATAATAAATATTTTAACCTGTTAGAATGCTACAGCAGAAGTGGTTTCACACAATTTAAGTGTGAATATTTCAAAACTTTACCTTATATAGGGAATAGTGAAGTCTGTGGAGTGTATAATAGGAAGCATTGATGCAAAAGCGATTCCCTTTTAGCAATACAAAAAGGATTTGTCTTTAAGTACCTACGAAGTGAAACCTATACCAAGAGCTGTATGCATACAGCCATTGCATGTATGCACACATACACGCATTTATAACTTTATAGGATAAAATGTTCTGAAATTCCCAAGTTCTAAAAATGTTTGTAAGTCCTATGAAGTCAGTGGTCTCTAACTTGTGTGATACAAATAATGATCTCATAAACTTCAAGTACATTATATTGCATTGATAGGTGAGCAGAACAAAGGGTATATGTCCACAGAGTTTTTTTTTTTTTTAATAAGCTCTGGAAATCACAAGAACTTGTGAACCCTAACTGTACATCCTTTTGTGAGAAAGGCATAAGAGGTTTTTCATATTATTTTTAGAATGCTTCAGTAATTCAGATGGAAGATAAATAAAGGTTTATTTCTGAGTAGACAGTCAGTTGGAGTAGGATATTTCAGGTCAGTCATCCACCCAGTAACACAAAGGAAAGTGGTATGAGCAGCCCTCATTTATTTCTTCTTTCCACTGACAAGCCTGTATGACCAGATTCATGCTTGCAGCCAGATCAACTGATAAGAAGGAGTGCAGAGTCAGACCTATGCCTTTAGGAAAACAATAATATGTTTTATCCACCCTGAAGACAGGAAAAACAAAGGAGGATAATATAATATGAATGTCCAATTTTAATGGCACACTGCTACAGGTGCCCAACTCATAAGCTATGTAAGTTACTGTAAACAATTCAGTTCATCAATCTGCAGGTTACTGATAAATGAGTTTGTCAGTAATGTCAGGAGCTTGGGTTCACATTTTTCATTGAGGATGCTCTCATATGGTAGATCTTCCTGGTTAAAAAAAAAAAAAAAAAAAAAAAAAAAAAAAAAAAAAAAAAAATTTCTTGTTCTCAGAATGATTGCCAAAATATGAATTTGTATTCACTTAACCACAGCTAAATTAATTGATATGTTAATTTTAAATATCAGTTCAAGGAAGCATACCCTGGAATGAAAAGCACATACTTGTGCCACAGATTCACTAATATTCTATGCTTTATGAATGATGTCATTCTTTGAATTAAAAATTGGAAACTAGAACACAGTCTTGACTATTACCATTATTATGCCCCATCCTTGGAAATATTCAGGTTCAGGTTGGACGGGGCTCTGAGCAACCTGATCTAGTTGAAGATGTCCCTGCTTATGCAGGGGGGTTTGACTAGATGATATTTAAGGTCCTTTCCGACTCAAACCATTCTATGATTCTGTGATTGCCATCCTCCAAAAGGAGCAGGAAACTTTTAGGGAAGGAACCAGGGCAAGGAAGGATGAGTCTACACTGATGCTGCTATTCACCTGTCACATGATAGCATTGATAAATTATTTAATATCTGCTTCTTTTACTCTGTATTATGCTTTCATGGGATGTTATCCCTGTAGCAGTGTGCTGTACCCTGGCTGAATCTGTTTCATTTCCTTTTCAGATGGCTTGCTGCCATGGAAGATAATGGAAAAATAAAACTGCCAGGCTTCTGCCTCCTGCCAGTTTCAACAGAATTTAGGAAAAAATAGCAGAATTTAATCTTAAAGACTTTCATTATGGTCTTTCAGCATGATACAAACTCTAACAGTTTATTCCTCAAACAGTTTATTTTAAAGTGATGTTATTATGCTTCACCAAAATTCTCCTTAAATTTTACGTTGGCCTTAGAATGTGTTCAGTGTTTTGATAATGCTATGACATGAGAAAAATTTGATCAGGGTAGGAAAAAGAAGTAATTTGAGAAATAACAGTTGAACACTAGGCTTAGATCAATAGGAGGTGTTCATAGACAGAGAAGAAGGGTAGTAATGAGGAAAAAGATGAGATATGTGGAAACAACTTATATTAAATTTGGTAAATTTAGCTTCTGTTTAACATTAAAAAAAATCATTTTAACTTTTTGCATTACATCATCATTCAAAGTTTATAAGTTTTTATATCCAAGAGTTTTATTCATAATAAAACAGATGAAGTAAAATAAAAAACAGCAATGTGTTTGCTCCTTGTTCTTCTGTCATTAGCAGTGTGTGTCCTCTGCCTTGGAAATACATAATACCAAAGTCCAAAAATTTCAGCAATTTTACAAAGCAATGAAAACAAAAAATTAAAATGTGCAAGTAAATCTTCCAGATATGCATAATTCTGTAAATGTAAGCTCAGAAAAATTTTACTTGTATTTTTAGAGAAAATAATATTCAGTTTGACTTTTAATTTTGTTAACTGCTATTTTCTGCCAGTTACAATTTTTGGCAGTTTCAGTCTCTTGGCCTTTCCTCCTCCTTATTCACCAGCTCTTGTGATAAAGGAGTAGGCTTGGGAGAGAGCCTTGTGGGTTAGAGGAGGCTGAAAAGAGTACATTTAATTTTGGAGATAAGTAACTATGTGAGAAATAGAACTGTAGAAACAGATATTTTACTCTCATGTTTTTGCACTTAAATATCAGGAGTTGCTGTTTTTCCTTCCTCTTTTGAAATGACTGTTTATTTACACATATTGCTAGAAATAGAATCCTTTCCTAGACTTCTAGTCTTTTTCCTAGTTTTCTGTCTGTTAGATACATACCTCATAGATTTCTGCAGTGGCAATCAGTTACAGAAAGCTATTAATTTTTCCTTTAAATGTATAGAAAATATGAAATCTGCTCAGTTATGTTCTAAAATCCACCAGGTAAGGGTCGTCAATTACTCAAATAGCTTTGAGGGGAGCTAGTGAATAGTTCGTCTTCTTAACAGTTTGTGATTGCATTGGATTTGCATGGCAAGGTTTTGGTAGCAGGGGTGCTACAGGAGTGGCTTCTGTGAGAAGTTGCCAGAGGCTTCCTCTGTGCCCAACAGAGCCAATGCCAGCTGGCTCCAAGGTGGACCCACCACTTGATATCAAGAAAGCCGGTCAGAGAAACTCTCTAAGACTTGTTTTGGAGTTTTAGAAAGCAGGTATTCTTTATTGCAGCGCTGGGCAGACACGGAGACCGCTCCTTCAAGGTGAGTGTGTCCATCTTTGTTTCAGAACACGTTATATTGACCTAATACATGTATATTATTTGAACTTCTGAGAAATTATCTACATATTCAAAACACTTCCCATAATTATTTAGCATATATAAACATCCTTCACGCTTGTGCAGTGGAATGAGTCGGTGGTCTTTGATAGACTTCATGACTGTATCCACTGATTGAACTCCTCTTTGATTCTGTGCAGTGGTGTCTCTTTTACCTGCTTGGGACAGTATTCCTTGAAGAATGTTTGGTCCTTCCTCAGGCTTAAGCACTTCTGATAACATTTGCAAAAGGTCCTAAGGTTATCAGCAATTTGTGAGGAATTTCATTCAAAAGTTGTTAGCATATATAAATATCAAACAACTAGGTGATAAATGCTCATTCCATGGTTATCAGCAATTTTATTCAAAGGTTGTTACAACAGCTGGGTGATGTCTAAGCAACTAAGGGATCTATAAATCTTTTAGTTTCTAATTTCTCAGGGTTTACTCTTTCACACTGGCCAAGTAGTGCCTCTGCAATATCGTATTTAAGAAGGGAAAAAAAAACTACCTGTGCAATTGCAGCCAGAGAGAGGAGTGAGAATATCTCTGCGAGGTCAGAGAAGAAGGAAGGGGAGAAGGTACTCCAGGCACCATACTAGATATTCCCCTGCAGCCTGTGGTGAAGACCATGGTGAGGCAGACTGTCCCCCTGCAGCCCATGGAGGTCCATGGTGGAGCAGATGTCCACCTGCAGCCTGTGGAGGACTCCATGCTGCAGCAGGTAGATGTGCCCAAAGGAGGTATCCACTGGGAAGCCTGTGCTGGAGCAAGCTGCTGGCAGGACCTGTGAACCTGCAGAGAGAGAAGCTCATACTAAAGCCGGTTTGCTGGCAGGACTTGTGAATCTATAGGGGACCCACGCTGGAGTAGTCTGTTCCTGAAGGACTGCACCCCATGGAAGGGACACGTGCTGGAGCAGTTCATAAAGAACTACAGCCCATGGGAAGGACTCACATTGGAGAAGTTCGTGGAGGACTGTCTCCTGTGGGAGGGACTCCGCAATGGAGCAGGGGAAGAGTGTGAGGAGTCCTCCCTCTGAGGAGGAAGAAGCAGCAGAGAAAATACGTGATGAAATGACCGCAACCCCCTTTCCCTGTCCACCTGCACCTCTCAGGGGGAGGAGGTAGAGAAAATCAGGAGTGAATTTGAGCCTGGGAAGAAGGGAGTGGTGGAGGGAATGTTTTTAAGATTTGGTTTTATTTCTCATTACCCTACTCTGATTTGATTGGTAGTAAATTAAATTAATTTCCTCAAGTTGGGTCTGATTTGCCTGTGACAGTAATTGCTCAGTGATCTCCCTATCCTTACCCTGACACATGAGCATTTCATTATCTTTTCTCTCCCTCATCCAGCTGAAGAGGTAGAGTGATAAAGTGGCTTGGTAGGCACCTGGCATCCAGCCAAGGTGAAACCCACCACAGTGATAAACAGCAAAAGTCATTCACCTGCCCTTGTATCTAATAGAATTATAAAGCATTATGGGGAATTGTGCATAACATGCTGGGAGCATCACTGCCAAGAGGTGCATCTCCACATTCCCTGCAGAGTATTGAGAAAAACTACAGAAAACTGTCTATCAGGCACTCCCAACAGTTAAATTAATGTCAAAGGAAACCAAAACTGATTCCAAATAAACAGCAGTTTTTGCTGTTGTCTTCCTCCACCTTGTTTGGCTACTTGCTACCAAAGGAGAGAACATCTCCTTTGATACTTTAATTTATCATGTGGCATGTACAGGACAACCAAGCAACCAGGCCAAGTCAGCATGGGTTTATGAAAGGCAGGTCCTGCTTGAACTAAGCAGATGTGCTTAGTGAATAAGGGAAAGGCTGTGGAAGTATCTACTTGGACTTTAGTAAAGACTTTGACACCATTTCCCACAGCATTATCCTGCAGAAACTGGCTGCTCATGGCTTGATTGGGCATACTTTTGCTGGGTAAAAAACTGGCTGGACGGCCGGGCCCAAAGACTTGTGGTGAATGAAGTTAAATCCAGTTGGTGACTGGTCATAAGTGATGTTCCTCAGGGCTCAGTATTGGAGCCAGTTCTGTTTAATATCTTTATCAATGGTCTGGACAAGAGGATTGAGTGCACTCTCAGTAAGTTTGCAGATGACACCAAGCTGGGTGGGAGTGTTGATCTGCTTGAGAGTAGAAAGGCTCTACAGAGGGATCTGGACAGGCTGGATTGATGGGCTGAGGCCAACTGTATGAGGTTCAACAAGGTGAAGTGCCAGTAAAGTGTACTTGGGTCACTACAACCCCATGCAATGCTACAAGCTTGGGGAAGAGTGGCTGGAAAGCTGTTCAGCGGAAAAGGACCTGGGGTATTGGTTGACAACCAGCTGAATATGAGATGGCAGTGTGCACATCTGGCCGAGAAGGTCAATAGCATCCTGGCTTGTGTCAAAAATAGTGTGGCCAGCAGGACTAGGGAAGTGATCATTTCCCTGTACTTGGCACTGGTGAGGCGGCACCCTGAATACTGTGTTCAGTTTTGGGCTCCTCACTAAAGGAAAGACATTGAGTTGCTGGAGCATGTCCAAAGAAGGGCAAAGATACTGGTGAAGGGGCTAGAGAACAAGTCTTATGAGGAGCAGCTGAGGGTACTGCGGTTGTTTAGCCTGGAGAAAAGGATACTGGGGGGAGATCTTATCACTCTCTACAACTACCTGAAAGGAGGTCGTAGCAAGGTGGGTGTTGGTCTCCCAAGTAATAAGCGATAGGACAAGAGGAAACAACCTCAAGTTTCACCAGGAACAGGCTCCCCAGGGAATTGGTTGAGTTACCATTCCTGGAGGTATTTAAAAGACCTGTTGATGTGGTGCTTAGGGACATGGTTTAGTGGTGGACTTGGCAATGTTAGATTAACATTTGGACTATGACCTTAAAGTCTTTTTCCAATCTAAACAATTCTAGGATTCTAGGATTCTGTTATTCTCTCTCTGCTCAGTTCCCCTCCTATATCTCGCCCTTCCCTTTTCCTTTTTTAACCACCTAATCACAGTTCTGTGCTTAATACCACTTCAACACTGTTAACTTTTTTATGGAACAGTCCTACAGATGGTGAGGAAGGTATAGCTGCATTCCTTTCCCTTAAAACCAGAAGCACAAGACTGTGCCCTCTCTTTTTAATAGCCGACCAAATCTGACCCTGGCCAACATGTCCGTGTTCTTATTCTTTTTACAGAATGTGACAAAATAATTCTATTATTCGCCCTCTTTTATAATATCATTTTTATTTCAGATGAAAGTTTTGAAGATAAAATATGTAAAGATGAAAAAAAAGTCTATATAAATTCCACTTCAAGGGTATTATCCTTCAACTGTATGGAGTCTTGGCATTTACAGAGACAAATTCCTGAATTCTTTGTTCCAGTCTGTTTCATATATGTAAATCTCTGATCTAAGCTCAAGGCTTTAAATGGTTTTTTTGACTTGCCTCTTAAACAAGTAGAAAAGACCATGTACAGGGTTGGGTTTTTTTTTTGTTGTTGTTGTTGTTTTTTGCTTTGGCTTGCTTTGTTTTTTTTCCCATCAAGCTTCTCTAACTTTCTAGAGATTTGCATTAATTGTATTATCACCATCTTGGAACCCAAGAATATAAACATTCCTAAAAATAATAAAAAATTTTTCCAGAATATATTTTCCACAGGTACAAACCACCAAACTTCTCTCAAGATAACAAGAAGATGCCCATACATTCAGGATCTCAAATCTGTCACATCCTTCCTAACTCATCAATCTCTTTTCATTGTTTTATAATTATTCTGTGATTAACCTTCCACAATAACCTTTTACATTCAAAATAAATATTTGTCATCTTGCTGTTCACTCAACATGTGTGCTACAGCCTCTGTAGTTTTAATTTTTTACCTCTTGGTCAGAGTCTGTGTAATCTTGCTATTTTGTTAACTGGATGCCCTTCTTGATTGTATCTTAGGCTTTATCATAGTTTTAAATACTATTAATAACCAACAAGGTTGTGATGCCAAGGAAGTTGTGGATGCCCCATCCCTGAAAGTGTTCAAGGTCAGATTGGATGGGGCTTTGAGCAACATGATTTAGTGGAAGGTGCCCCTGCTCCTGGCAGGGGGGTTGGAACTAGATTATCTTTAAGGTCCCTTCCAACCCAAACCATTCTATGATTCTATGATCTGCTGCAGTAGAAGCTAACACTTTACTGATATTGCAGTCTAAAATATTTCCTTATTTCAAAGCACTGCTGAAAAAAATAAGAAAACTCTAACACAGTGGCCACTACTAAAATGTGATTAATTTTCTAGTAGAATATCTGATAGAAATAAAAAAAACTTAAATACTTAAAATACATTGTGCATAACTCAGATTATACACAGGATCCAAATCAGGGCTTTTGATTTTCCTAACGCTAAAGCAATCACAAATGGAGAAGCTGTAAAGCAAATATTCTTTAGCTCTATCTCTCCCCACGGCTTCAGAGTTTGTCTTGTTTGATGGCCTAGGGACCAGTAATTATTCAGATCTGTATAAGCTGCAAGAGCATCCATCGTGCCCTCCCCACCCCCAGAATGACTCAGTGATTTCTAGGGATTGTTTGACTTTGGGTCATATTTTGAAATAAGAAATAGTTAAAACAGTGCAGAAAAGTTTTTCTGATTTTATTCAGAGGAATAGTTGTTTAAACAGAAATAGCATTTCTGTTTTCTCTGTCTCATGGCATAGAAATCAACGTGGAGGAATTAGCCGATCCTTGGTTTTGTTATTATTATTTATCAGTCCATATTTTTTGTTGGCAATAAAGAGTCCTAGATTGAAAATTGTCTAGTTATCATATAAATCTGAAATATTTGTCATTTCCTTCCAGAGATACAGAATTATTCCTGTGATAAGCCCTACTTATTTTTTTTTCACGTTAGCTAGTTTTGGTATAGGGGTTTAGGATTGGGGTTTCTTGCTACCCTTCTTAGCACTGAATTTTGAGCAAACCACAAGAGCCCTTGTGAATAACTTGTCCATTTATTCTGCTCAGAAATGATCTGTCAAAAAATTAACATTTTAAAAGTATGTTATTTGCATTTGTTCACCATACAGTAATTTCAAAAATCATTTTTAGATAATTTCTTTATTTTCTGTCCTGTGTAACACTACCTAGAAAAGAAAAATTCTCTGTAACAGAAATGCAAACATTTCAAACTGTATTTGCATTTCTTTAGAGCAAGTGGGTCCTTGAAACTGTGTTGGGATATTGGGCTGGATGTGCAGTGCAGCAAGCTATGTTATCCTTGACACCGATTCCAGATCAGGGGATTTACTGGTATGTGTTTTGTCTCCCTTTTCTCCCTTGCACATTTGTCTTTCCTTCTTCCACTTTGAGTTTTGGATTTGCCCTGATATGACGTTGTGCTATAATTGCCCAGAAATTTTGGTGAATTGACATCCCACAGTGTAGCTTTACATCTCAAAGAGTGGCCTAGCCATGGGGCTGTTTGCTCTTCTACAATTGCATTATCCCTTTTTTCTTTTCCCCATAAAGTCTGCCTTAGACCTAAGAAAACTTTTGCACAGCAATTTCTGTGAATAATTCTGGTCTTCTCAAAGTGATGGTTTCTCACAAAAAATGTGTTATTGAAAAAACTCTTGAGCAGAGTTAGTCATCTGTCACATGACATTGCCATTTTCTCACTCTCAAAGGGGAAAATCTTTCTTTTGTGTATATGCATAGCTGTAAAAGTTCTTAGCTTTTCACTGACTCCAAAAAACATTGGTATTAATATAAAATTCTTGAACTGGCCATGACTTACCTTCACTCAAGGAATAGAACTGATAATTTTTCTTTCAACACTGGGGTAGCAACGAATTGTGTGTCTGTGGCAACTGGGAGCCTATCAATTATTTTCTGAACAGTTTAGAGTTAATACATTTTCAATTTATGTGCCCATTTCTGCTTTTAGTAGCTTTTCCCAGAGATCAGAAGCTAAATCTTATCTCCTATGAATACATACAAAGATCCTTCAACATTTTGCTTCTGTTTATTAAATGCTTGAGTATTTTGTGAGTAATGTGCACAGTCAGTCCTTGGAGAGAATAGAAGTAATGATTTTAGTACAATTTGTTTGGGAGTAAAAGCTTTTTCTTCTTCCATTCCTTCTTCACTGCACAGATAATTTTTAATTGTATTTTGGCTTAAGATATTAATTGTATTTTTATCCTTATGGAGATAGATGAAAAAAATGTATAAGCATTACTTTGGTTTTGTCTAGAAATCAATATGATCTTGAAATGTTATTCACCTCATTTTCTGCTGCCATTTACGCAATTGTGCTTCAGCACTCTTTTAAAGAAAAAGCACAACTAAAGAAACATTGGCCAGCTATATAATATATTCTGAGCACAATTTTCCTGTTACAAACAATTGTAAAAATATTCAATAGCTTTAATTACTACTGAAAATGGTGCAACAATTTATCTCTGCAGAATTCAGGCTGGTCCAGCCACCATTTTCAGATCTCTTCTTGTATTTAGGCAGTTGTGCTTCCAGCAAGCACTCACATCTGTGTTTAACAAGCAAGGCCAAGCCAAAAAAGAACTATGCAAACGCTGAGTGCTGTTCATGTGTCCACTCGGTTTCCTTTTTTGTTTACTTTACCCAGTGGTTCAATTTTGCCTCCAAGGCTCTATTGACTTGTTTGAAATATAGGCAGTATTCTAGAAAATGCTACTCATCGGTGGCTGCCTGTTTTGATATGGGAATGAAGGATGATTAAACTGCCTTACATTAGAGTGACCAGAATAACTCCCTCTGAAAGAATTTGATTATTCACTCCTTCAGTCTTGGAAAATTGAGGATGGAGGGCAATCACCAACAAAGAGGAGATACCATGTCGTGGAATATGGAAGTGGGAGGGGAGAAGAGTAGGCACCCATTTCACCCTTATGGCCAATCCAGCAGGCAGCCCATCTGAATTATTTTCAGAAAGATCATAAACAAAAGGGAACTGGTCTATTAAGGAAGATCTAATGTTTCTCTTTCCCACCTGCTCGCTGTTCATCTAAAGTCTTTGTGATGGCTGATACATTGAGAATTTGAGAAGCAAACCTGGATTTAATAATAATGCACTTTTATTCACAAGTGCACAGCGTGAAAGTGTGTTTTACTTGTGTGAGCACAGATCCATAGAGCATGAGATTCTTAATCCCAGAGTCATGCATTTGAGCCCCATGTTGGGCGCCAAAAAAACTTTGGTGGTTTCCCTGGGCTCGTGCTGGGTTAGCACTGGGCTAACACTGGGCCAGTATTTGACTAGCAGCCAACACAGCCTTTTGCTCACTCCTTCCCACCCCCAGGGGTTAGGGGAGAGAATTGGGGGGCAAGGTTAGGGAAACCTGTAGGTTGAGATAAGAATAATTTAATAATTGAAATAAAAGAAAACTTAAAATAATACTGTTACTAAAATAATAAAGATAATAGTAATAAAATATGCAAATGAGTGATACACAGTGCAGTTGCTCACCATTTGCAGACCAAGCCTGGCCCATTCCCAGATAAGGTTCCCAGAGGAGCAACAATCCTGAACTGAAACTCCCAGAAGAGTGAGAGCCCAAGAGGAAGTCAGAGGGCCAAAAGAGGAAGAGACCCTCATTAATAAACTGGACATGATGTGATATGATATGGAATATCCCATTGGCATACCCAAATGCCAATTTGGCTTATTAATGTAAATATTGCTCGCCCCCCTTAGATCTTCCGCTTGTAAACTAACAGAACATGAAGTCCGACAAAAATGAAAACATCGGTATGTTATCCGTATTTCTCTCATAACAAATCCCAGGCTGAAAGCAAAACACAGTGCTATTCCAGCTACTAAAAAGAAACTCAACTATCTCCCAGCTAAGAAACAGGACAATAAACAACAGGAAAAAGATAAAAAGAAGGCACTTATAGGAAGGGATCCAATGCCTATCATCGGTTCCCATCCTTCCACCAATGTCACCCTTTCCCTAAAAGCAGGTTTGGGGTGTCCAGTAGGTAAATATCCTCTTACTGTTTCCCCATATTCAAGCTTTCAAATACATGATTCCTTTTCAGGGTTAGATATGGCAGTTTTATACTCACAAGAAATCTTAGATTTCTGGAAAATCTAGAAATCTTAGGATTGCTCCTTTTTTTTTTTTTTTTTTTTGTCATCTAGCTCCACAAGAACAATGGGACAGAAAGTAAATATTATCCTAACTTATTTTATTCCTCTATTTTAGTATTGTATAATGTTACATTGTCTTTCTATGAAGTTTACTCTGTACACTGTTGTACCTTTTTTTTTTTTTTTTTTTTTTTTCCTATTTGAAGTTTAAATTAAAACCAGAAAGATAGGTTTTACTTCTGGGGTTCTTCAGAAGGAAACCAGAAGATATAAATGGTACTGAAGCAAAATACCATAGCATAGAACTATTTCTTCACTAACCTGAGAACAAAGGTAAAAAAATAATTGAAAACTGATTTTTAAGTCAAAATAAAGATGCCAAGAAAACAATCTAACAAAGTGACATTAGAAAAGGTGTAACTTGTAATTATGCAGCAAAAGGGGCACTGTATTTCTAACAATGTTGTAGTTAATGGGAAAATAATACTGATTTGTTTAGGATTCAGTTACATATCTAAAAGTCTTTTTGAATCACTGAACTGAATTATTTTCTTACCACTCCATTTTTACAGCTACCTTTGGCACATTCAGTTGCAAATGATAAAAGGCTTACAAAACAAGTTAGTAGAGCAACAGTGCAGCTCAATGGCTGGACCACCCTCCCATTCATGTAATGTAAATATCTGGCCAAGCTGTCACTGAATGGAAGGAATTTTTAGATTTACCTTCTGTCATCCCAGCACAGCTAAGATAACATGACTGTTGGTTTCCTACAGATTCAAGGCAAATTTCTGAGGCAAGATCAGAGAGGTTAGGAACTGTGTCACATAGAAAAATCCATCTTTCACACTTCTACCTAAGGTTTTACTCCTTATGCATCATATGGGCAGCTCCTACTGTCATGTTTGTACCAAGAAAGTATTCAGAAGCCTGAGTTACAGATGGGGGCATTACTGTCAAAAACATGAAACAGTAAGACAATCCCTATTCCAAAGATGTGTGTCTAAACTCATGGTGCTCCTCTATAGAATTTAGGACATTTGAACATAATGTTAAAAAAACCAAACAAATAAACAAAACAAAAAAACCCAAAACACCCATACAAAAAAGATGGAAGATGACTGACAGAATAAAACAAAGGACATTCTGGCACAATATATCAAATGATTGTCATCAGACTGTTTCCAGCTCAGTCTATCTCACCCTACTGTTGTACAGAATAGTAATATTTGCCAAAAATTAAAGACTGTCATGAAGTAACCTGCAGCAGATTTGACTGTCAACCTAAAAAAAAAAGCAAAATTCAGTACACATACTGAACTTTTCTAGCATGATGGCTGGGAGAAATAATAGCTCAAAAACTTACAAATTGTATAACTGAGGAAAATATATGGCCTTTCATCAAGAAGCTCAGACTATTCTGATGTGTTGCATTACATTCTGAATAATTCCTCACCCTAGTGTAGAAAGGTGGATAATCTAAAGCCAATTCAGTATATGGGAGGGAGAGGAATGATGTAAAGACAAAGCCTGGAGAAAGGCTTCATATGGCATCTTTCTGTTTCTGCTCAGCAAGAACAAAGCAAAAATCCTTAAAAAAAAGGAAGACTGTGGTTGATGATATGGCTAATATAAAATTTCATAATCAGATACATTACAGTGGGTCTGGTGGTTTGTTATAACTGTTGTTGATTAAAAACTAATATCAGCATAAGTTACAGCTGTTACTGCATAATACAGAAGACTCGGACATTGACCTACTGCTGTACTTCATCACCTGGGGTGGTATTCAACTCACACAATATTAGCCACCTAAAAATTAGCTCCCTAATCCGTGCTAGAGATGTGGGTTCCTTCAATGGACATAAATGAACCTCTTCAGTGTGATTCTTCTCATCTCCAGGTAGGCATTCACTGTATATAAGAAGATTTGTCATTTGGAGATGCCTCACTCTTTGTGACTATATCTACATGATTATGATAGATCATAAGTGGATGAAGTTCGATATGTCAAAATTCATGCAAGCATTTGATAGTAACAGCATGTCTTCACAGCACAGTACACAGTACAAGGCATAACTCAACTATCTTACTAAAAGGAACCTTAGGAAATGAAGTAGAGAAATTTGTGAGGAATAATTGAGCCTGGGAAGACTGATTCACTCCAGAGAAGGAGCTAAGCAGCCGTTGATACAAAAATCTCTCCATACTCTCTACAAGTCCCAGCACTCATGAAACAATGGGATCAGTACCTACTACCTGGAAGGTTTAATACTATAAAAAGATCTTTTATATAAAAGTTATCACATAAAAGCATAATGCAGAATACTGGCAATATCTAGGGAAGCTCATATTATTATTGCTATTTTATCTCCACTCATGAAAAAAAATAGATATTCCTAATTTTTAGAACAGTATCCTATTCCTGTGAAACATCATTTACTTGACAATGACAATTTACCTTTTGCAACAATAATTTACAGACAGTAACTTATATACAGTTTAAAAGTTATTTATTTTGAACAAATTTGAGATGCTAGTTATGTCCAGTTGCACACAGTGTTAAAAATTGATTATTTTTTTTTCCTCCAACAATTCAGAATGGAACTATTTCTCTATAAGTGGTGTCTACTCTGTGCACTTTCATGTATGCCTGATTCTAGGGGACTGATGTATTCTTTTAATATTTTTGGCTTGTTATCCCTTTAATTTAAAACATAAGCAGTAGATTACTTTTAAAATCAACTGTTTAAGTCAATACTGGTATTAGAAAATAAGAAATAAATAGAAAGAAATAAGAATCTCCCAGTGTGGTGGGTTGACTCTGGCTGGATGCCAGATGCCCACCAAAGCCCACTCTATCACTACCCCTCCTCAACTGGTCAGGGGAGAGAAAACTATAATGAAAGGCTCGTGGGTCAAGATAAGGACAGAGAGAGATCACTCACCAATTACTGGCACAGGCAAAACAGACTCAACTTGGGGGAAAAAATGAATTTTAATTCATTACCAATTGACAAGAGGATAATGAGAAATAAAAACAAATCTTAAAACACCTCCCCCACCCTTCCCAGGCTTAACTTCTCTCCTGATTTCCACCTCCTCCCCCACAGCGGCACAGGGGGACAGGGAATGGGGGTTGGGGTCAGTTCATCACACTGTTATTTCTGCCGCTCCTTCCACCTCAGGGGGAGGACTCCTTCTCCTGCACCATCGTGGAGTCCCTCTCACAGGAGACAGTCCTCCACAAACTTCTCCAATGTGAGTCCTTCCCATAAACAACAGTTCTTCATTAACTGCTCCAGCCTGG